>NC_136649.1:24706539-24711539 GCF_949748355.1 Melanostigma gelatinosum | reverse complement strand
TCTGTCCCTCTGACTGTCTGTCTGTCCCTCTGACTGTCTGTCTGTCCCTCTGACCGTCTGTCTGTCCCTCTGACCGTCTGTCTGTCCCTCTGACCGTCTGTCTGTCCCTCTGACCGTCTGTCCCTCTGACCGTCTGTCTGTCCCTCTGACCGTCTGTCCCTCTGACTGTCTGTCTGTCCCTCTGACTGTCTGTCCCTCTGTCCCTCTGACTGTCTGTCTGTCCCTCTGACTGTCTGTCTGTCCCTCTGACCGTCTGTCTGTCCCTCTGACCGTCTGTCTGTCCCTCTGACCGTCTGTCTGTCCCTCTGACCGTCTGTCTGTCCCTCTGACCGTCTGTCTGTCTGTCCCTCTGACCGTCTGTCTGTCTGTCCCTCTGACCGTCTGTCTGTCTGTCCCTCTGACCGTCTGTCTGTCTGTCTATCTGTCAGATACAGTGATGCATCATGGGATGTGTTCACCATGATCAGCTGACAGACATCACCTGTGACTCAGATGCTCCGTCATCCACGGCAACCACGCTACAAGTGGGAGGAGTAGCGGGTGATGATGTCACTTCCTGTTGCCACTTGGCGAGACACCTGGAGGAGGAGTCCATCCTGGCACGTCCTGTAAACAATAGTTTACTTTGACATTTGTGTGTCACATTCACACAAAATTAAAATCCAGATGTTTGTTTCCTGACCCAGTGGGATCGCCATGGGAACGATCACTGTGAGGTCACCATAGGTCAGGTGCGAGGAGCCGATGATGTCATGATGCTGAGATCGTCCAGGTGACGTCTGAGTCTTACAGGATTTCACCTTCACACCTGATGGAGAAACGGTGACCTTTGTAGAGACGTCGTTGGCATTCAATAAAACTTTATTGACAACAACGGTCCCACCTGTGACGCTCTCCACCAGCCGGGGGCGGGGCATCCTGCCGAGCGGAGAGACAGGTGAGCTGAAGCGCAGGTACGGACTCTTCTTCAGGGTCCGTCTCACACCTTCATACGGAGCTCTGCCATACAGACTGCTCAGGTACGACTCAGGCTCCGCCCCCTGCAGCTGGAAACAGTGACATCACAGCAGTGAGTCCTCACCTTTCTGTCAGCAAACCGACCAATCAGATGCATGGATCAGAGAGACAGACTGACCGGTCCTCTGCTTCCTCTCTCACTTCCTGTTCCTCTGAGCGCGCTCACTGGCATCCCCCGACCGTTGTGGGCGGAGCGCCCAGCAGCCCTCTGCTGTGATGTCATCGCAGCCTCCTCTGAGGACATCTCCACCTGGAGGAAGAGGAGGAGACGGATCAGGAGCGAGCGAAGGACTTTGAAAGTTAGCGGAAACATTAACGTGAGACAACATCCGGTTTCTTCAGACCAACATCCGGTTTTCAGAATAAGATGCCGACAAAGTATGAATTATATTCACATTAAGTATGAAACATGCTGCCTGCATCTCGTGAACCAAATGTTGTTGCCCTTTTGTTCATATAGCAGTACTTTCAAAATAAAAGTGTGCAATACACTACTTTATAATTCATGATTGAACTTTGCCACAACAATGCGATTAATCGCGATTAAAATATACATACATACACACATACACACACACACACACACACACACACACACACACACACACACACACACACACACACACACACACACACACACACACACACACACACACACACACACACACACACACACACACACACACACACACACACACACACACACACACGACTCTGGACTCTTTATACTACGTCAGCTGACCTCCCCATCACGATGACGTCATTCACCTGAACATGAATATTAATGAGCTGTTTGACAGACGACCTGTGCAGCGTTGTCATTGGTGGAGGACGGTGGTCCACTACTAAACTCACCTGGATGTCTCTGGTTGACGTGCTGATCCAGGCGTCCACTGTTTTCTTGATCCGGACCTCCTCCGTCCAGTCTCTGCAGAGGACACACACCTACCGCTTAAGTCTTCTTCTGTATTTTACTGAATATTGGTCGTCAGTGAAACTTTATTGAGACTGTGATGGTTAACGTTAAACTGTGAGGGGGGTCAGTACATTACACCACTAGCAGTCATGAAGCCAGTTAGCTGCTGTTAGCATGTTTAAGAACATTGGCTTCCTTAAAAGAGAGAACATTAACATTATCCTTTAGTTACCTGTTCATACACACAGAGTTAGCATTAGCTAGCCCTACCTGTTAACAGACACATATCTCTGACCACCTGGCTATCACCATGGACATTGACATCCCTATCCCCATCCCAAAAGCTAAGTGCAACATATCCTTCAGAAATCTCAAATCGATCTCCCCCACAACTCTTTCAGCCTCTCTTGCCAGTACCATGTCTGCCTCCCCTGCCCCGCTGTCTGATAATCCCTCCGATCTTGTAGACTACTACAACAACACACTCTCCTCCTGTCTGGATCAGCTGGCTCCCATCAAAACCAAAACTGTCTCATTCACACACTCAGCCCCCTGGTACGCTCCCGAACTCCACCAGATGAAATCTCGAAAGCGCCAGCTTGAAAGACTCTGCAAGAAAAGCGGTTTAACAGTCCATCTCCAGGCCCTTCAACAGTACAAAGACGCTCTCATCTCAGCCCGGTCCACCTACTACTCACACCTCATACACTCTGGCTCTTCTAACCCAAAGGCTCTGTTCTCTACAATAAACAAGCTTCTCAAACCCAAGGACAACACCTCCACATCCTTCACAGTGAACAAATGCAGCTCTTTTCTTTCATTTTTCCAAACAAAAATGTACACCATCTACAGCAACCTGAACACCTCCCCCGCCTGTTCCATCTCTCCACCTGCCCCCCCCCCCCTCCACCCCTCAGCCCCTTTCTCAGTTCTCCCTTGTGTCCCCGTTGGAGCTCCCTCAATTCACAACTGGAATGAGAAGCTCCACCTGCATCCTGGATCCCATCCCATCTAACCTGGTCAAGGACTGTCTCCCAGCCACCTCACCACTCATCACAGTCATCATCAACTCCTCCCTCAGCTCCGGTTCAGTCCCCGACACACTTAAACTGGCTGCTGTCACCCCCATCCTCAAAAAACTTGGACTTGACCCTGACACCATGAGCAATGACCCGTCCCATTTCCAATCTTCCCTTTCTGTCAAAAACACTGGAACGCATTGTCGCCACACAACTCAAAGCCCACCTCATCTCCAACGACCTGTTCGAGCCATTTCAATCTGGTTTCCGCTCGCAGCACAGCACTGAAACAGCCCTCCTTAAAGTCAGCAACGACCTCCTCCTCTCCTCAGACGCTGGTCACCTCAACATTCTCATCCTCCTCGACCTCACCGCAGCTTTTGACACCATCAACCACAACATCCTTCTCTCCCGCCTCGAATCCTCCCTCAACATCACCGGATCTGCTCTCTCCTGGATTAAATCATATCTCACAAACAGACAACAGTTCATCAGTATCAACAACTGCACCTCCTCCACTGCTCCTCTGTCTCAAGGCGTCCCCCAGGGTTCGGTGCTTGGTCCTCTTCTGTTCATCCTCTACTTGCTCACTCTTGGTAACATCATACGTCAACATGGACTTCACTTTCACTGTTACACTGTCCAACTCTACATCTCCACAAAAGCCATTACCACTGCTACTCACTCACCAACTGCTTCACTGACATTAAATCATGGATGCAAACCAACTTCCTCAAACTGACCTGTGATAAATCTGACATGATCATCATCGGTCCCAAATCCCTCACCAAAACCTGTCACAACTTCTGCCTCACCATCGACAACTCCACTCTGTCTCCCTCCCCACACATCCGCAACCTCTGAGTCATGTTGGAGAGCAACCTCTCCTTTGAACCCCTCGTCAACCAAATCACCAGAACTGCCTTTTTCCACTTAAAAAACATGGCCCGTCTCCGCCCATCACTCTCCTCATCTGCTGCTGAAACTCTGATCCACGCCTTCATCACCTCCAGAATTGACTACTGCAACAGCATTCTTTACGGCACATCATCCAAAATCCTAAATAAACTCCAGTACATCCAGAACTCTGCTGCTCGCCTGCTCACCCGCTCCCGTGACCACATCACCCCTGTTCTCCAGAACCTCCACTGGCTCCCCGTCCCACAACGGATCCAATACAAAATCCTTTTCCTCACTCACAAAGCCCTCCACAATCAGGCCCCCTCCTCCCTCACCGACCTGCTCCACCGCCGGCTCCGCTCCTCTGATGCCTCCGGTCCCTTCCACTCAGGACCAAGCACCGGACATGGGGCGACAGAGCCTTCTCCATATCTGCCCCCTCCCTCTGGAACTCTCCCCAAAAACATCCGAGACTGCACTGACCTTTCCACATTCAAATCACAAATCACACTCACCTGTTCAAAACTGCTTTTAATGCGTGACTATTGTTGTGTGTTTTTAGTGTATTGTTTTTATATATGATGATTTTAATGTAAAGTGTCTTTGAGTGTCATGAAAAGCGCTATGTAAATAAAATGTATTATTATTATTATTAGATAACATTTAATTTACATTAGTCATCCGTTAGCAGACATACGTTACTAGCTAGCTGTTAGAAGATAAAAAATGTGTCTGTTTGTAGAAAAAGGTTGACCCTGGTTTTGTGTTAGCAGGCAGGTTAGAAACTAGTTCGAAACTGGTTAGCTACCTCTTAAAAATAAAAATAGTGTTAGCCTGTTTATATAAGCTGCCACAGAGGCGATAAACATAGCATTAGCCATCAGTTAGCAGGTAGTAAGCTAGCATTAGCTACCTGTTAGCAGACAGTAAGCTAGCATAAGCCATCAGTTAGCAGGGAGTAAGCTAGCATTAGCTACCTGTTAGCAGACAGTAAGCTAGCATAAGCCATCAGTTAGCAGGGAGTAAGCTAGCATTGCTACCTGTTAGCAGACAGTAAGCTAGCATAAGCCATCAGTTAGCAGGGAGTAAGCTAGCATTGCTACCTGTTAGCAGACAGTAAGCTAGCATAAGCCATCAGTTAGCAGGGA
>NC_136649.1:24614039-24694039 GCF_949748355.1 Melanostigma gelatinosum | reverse complement strand
GAGTACCTATCATTACCAAAGTAACTATCATTACCAAAGTAACTATCATTACCAGAGTAACTATCATTACCAGAGTACCTATCATTACCAGAGTAACTATCATTACCAGAGTACCTATCATTACCAGAGTAACTATCATTACCAAAGTAACTATCATTACCAGAGTACCTATCATTACCAGAGTACCTATCATTACCAGAGTACCTATCATTACCAGAGTAACTATCATTACCAGAGTAACTATCATTACCAAAGTAACTATCATTACCAGAGTACCTATCATTACCAGAGTACCTATCATTACCAGAGTACCTATCATTACCAGAGTAACTATCATTACCAAAGTAACTATCATTACCAGAGTAACTATCATTACCAGAGTAACTATCATTACCAAAGTAACTATCATTACCTGAGTACCTATCATTACCAGAGTACCTATCATTACCAGAGTAACTATCATTACCAGAGTAACTATCATTACCTGAGTACCTATCATTACCAGAGTACCTATCATTACCAAAGTAACTATCATTACCAGAGTACCTATCATTACCAGAGTAACTATCATTACCTGAGTACCTATCATTACCAGAGTACCTATCATTACCAAAGTAACTATCATTACCAGAGTAACTATCATTACCAGAGTACCTATCATTACCAGAGTAACTATCATTACCAAAGTAACTATCATTACCAGAGTAACTATCATTACCAGAGTACCTATCATTACCAGAGTAACTATCATTACCAGAGTAACTATCATTACCAGAGTACCTATCATTACCAAAGTAACTATCATTACCAGATTAACTATCATTACCAGAGTAACTATCATTACCAGAGTAACTATCATTACCAGAGTACCTATCATTACCAAAGTAACTATCATTACCAGAGGCATGTTACTGTCAGCATCCCTACTGAACGAGCCTAAACATGTATGTGTTCTACATGCGATACTCTACATGTGATACATGTGATGTTCTAAATGTGTTGCATGTGATGTTCTACATGTGATAAATGCATTACATGTGATGTTCTACATGTGATGCATGTGATGTTCTACATGTGACGTTCTACATGTGATGTTCTACATGTGATAAATGTGTTACATGTGATAAATGTGATGTTCTACATGTGTTACATGTGATTTTCTACATGTGTTACATGTGATGGTCTACATGTGATGTTCTATCTACATGTGATGTTCTACATGTGATGTTCTACATGTGACGTTCTACATGTGATAAATACGTTACATGTGATGTTCTAAATGTATTGCATGTGATGTTCTACATGTGATGTTCTACATGTGTTACATGTGATGTTCTACATGTGATGTTCTATCTACATGTGTTACATGTGATGTTCTACATGTGATGTTCTATCTACATGTGTCACATGTGATGTTCTACATGTGATGTTCTATCTACATGTGTTACATGTGATGTTCTACATGTGTTACATGTGATGTTCTACATGTAATGTTATATCTACATGTGTTACATGTGATGTTCTACATGTGTTACATATTATGTTCTACATGTGTTACATGTGATGTTCTACATGTGTTACACGTGATGTTCTACATGTGATGTTCTATCTACATGTGTTACATGTGATGTTCTACATGGGATGCATTACATGTGATGTTCTAAATGTCTTGCATGTGATGTTCTACATGTGATATTCTAAAATCCTTGTAAATGGATTTCATTTAATAAAAAACTGTTTGATACTATTCATGGTTAAAGTTCTTCTTTCCATTAACACCTCTTCAATAGGCTGTAATGACCTGTAAAGATTATTCTTGGTCTTGTATTAGATCGTCAGGAGGAGAATGGGATTAGAACCAGAAGGTCTTAAACCAGTAGTGAGTACCACTGGGACCACGGGAGCTCTTACCGGACTGAGAGGATCCTGCTGCCCGAGGAGGAGCCTGACCCGGCTTCTGTCGCAGTTTCTGAATGGTTATCTGGACCGGTCCTGATCCTGGTGCAGGTCCAGTTCCAGCTTCGTGTCTCTGATTCGAGGGAAAAACTCGAGTGGACCGGATCAACACGTGCCCGGTGGGACCCGGTGTGTCTGATCCGGACCGGGTCAACATCCGGGTTCTTCACTGCGCCACTTTTCAAACTTCCCGCTCCGACAACATCCGGGTCCGAAGAGTTGTGGACGGTAAAAACCAGAAGTTCTGCTTCAGAGAGACCGACGTTCTGGCGGGAAAGTGGAGTAACGTTCAGATGTCACGTTACAAAAACAGAAAACGGACAAAACCTCAAAGTGGAAAAGCGACAAACAGCAACTGTTGCTGACAACAAAACACTTCCGGCTTCCGGTTCGGAGAGATTTTAAAGAGACACTCAGGATGGATGTCTCACTCCGACTCTAGATTCAGAAAACCAAAAATAACGTCATTAAAAATCGATCACTTCATCCCACCAATGAAATTAGTTTATTTCATGGTGTGTTCATAGCCGTCGGAAATATGATGATAAAGCGTTTTAAATGCTCTTTAAATATCAGATAAAAGTAAATGAGAATCTGAAACATTAAATAGTTCGAACAAATATGAATAAAATATGAAATAAAGTAAAATAAATGAGTAAGAATAAACTGAAAGTAAACAGGAAAGTAGTAAAAGTATAGTGAGAAGTAGAAGCTCTCCCAGCAGCAGGTGCCCGACTCCACCTGCAAGTGGATCACAGACTTCCTGTCTGACAGGAAGCAGCACGTGAAGCTGGGAAAGCACGTCTCATCCTCCAGGACCATCAGCACCGGTTCCCCCCAAGGCTGCGTTCTTCCCCCTCTTCTCTTCTCCCTGTACACCAACAGCTGCACCTCCAGTCACCAGTCCGTCAAGCTCCTGAAGTTCGCGGATGACACCACCCTCATTGGTCTCATCTCTGGTGGGGATGAGTCCGCCTACAGGTGGGAGACTGACCATCTGGTGACCTGGTGCGGTCTGAACAACCTAGAGCTCAACACTCGAAAGACAGTGGAGATGGTTGTGGATTTCAGGTAGAATGCAGCCCCACCTCCCCCTCATCACTCTGTGTGACTCCCCCCCCCCCCCCCCCCCTATCTCCCTGTGTGGCTCCCCCGTTGACACTGTGGAGTCCTTCCTCTTCCTGAGCTCCATCATATCCCAGGACCTCAAGTGGGAGCTGAACATCAGCTCCATCACCAAGAAGGCTCAGCAGAGGATGTACTTCCTGAGGCAGCTGAAGAAGTTCAACCTGCCAAAGACAATGATGGTGCATTTCTACAGAGCCATCATTGAGTCCATCCTCTGCTCCTCCATCACCGTCTGGTACGCTGCAGCCACTGCCAAGGACAAGGACAGACTGCAGCGCATCATCCGCTCTGCTGAGAAGGTGATCGGCTGCAATCTGCCGTCCCTCCAGAACTTGTTCACTTTAAGAACCCTGAAGCGAGCAAGAAGGATCGTAGCTGACCCCTCTCACCCTGCACATGAACTGTTTGTGTCCCTTCCATCTGGCAGGAGGCTGAGGTCCATCAGGACCAAGACCTCCACCAGAACCAAGACCTCCATCAGGATCAAGGCCTCCATCAGGACCAAGACCTCCATCAGAACCAAGACCTCCATCAGGACCAAGACCTCCATCGGGACCAAGACCTCCATGAGGACCAAGACCTCCATCAGGACCAAGACCTCACGCCACATGAACAGTTTCTTCCCGTCGGCAGTCTGGCTCATTAACAGAGCCCGGGACCCCCACTGACTCTGTCATCCCCAGGACATTTCCTTCTGGTCTCTCCCTGCACATCCCTGTCTCTCTATTTAAACACACTCGTCACTTTTAACATTCATACACTTCACTTGGTTTACAGTCCTGTTATCTGTTTTTGTGTGCACTTCATTCCATATCCTATATTCCATATATTGTTGTACATTTCAAATATGTTTCTATTTCCTGCACTGACTGTTTTTGATAGTTAAATGTTATTTGATAGTTAAGTGTTATTTGATAGTTAAATGTTATTCGATAGTTAAATGTTATTTTGATAGTTAAATGTTATTTGATAGTTAAGTGTTATTTGATAGTTAAGTGTTATTTGATAGTTAAATGTTATTTGATAGTTAAATGTTATTTGATCGTTAAATGTTATTTGATAGTTAAGTGTTATTTGATAGTTAAGTGTTATTTGAGTGTTAAATGTCATTTTGATAGTTAAATGTTATTTGATAGTTAAGTGTTATTTGATTGTTAAATGTCATTTTTGATAGTTAAATGTCATTTGATAGTGAAATGTTATTTTGATCGTTAAGTGTTATTTGATCGTTAAGTGTTATTTGATAGTTAAGTGTTATTTGATAGTTAAATGTCATTTGATAGTGAAATGTTATTTGATAGTTAAATGTTATTTTGATAGTTAAATGTTATTTTGATAGTTAAGTGTTATTTGATCGTTAAGTGTTATTTGATAGTTAAGTGTTATTTGATAGTTTAAGTGTTATTTGATAGTTAAGTGTTATTTGATAGTTAAGTGTTATTTGATAGTTTATGTTATTTGATAGTTCAATGTTATTTTGATAGTTAAGTGTTATTTGATAGTTTATGTTATTTGATAGTTTATGTTATTTGATAGTTTGTTATTTGATAGTTTATGTTATTTGATAGTTTATGTTATTTGATAGTTAAATGTTATTTTGATAGTTAAATGTTATTTTGATAGTTAAATGTTATTTGATAGTTAAATGTTATTTGATAGTTAAATGTTATTTGATAGTTAAATGTTATTCGATAGTTAAATGTTATTTTGATAGTTAAATGTTATTTGATAGTTAAATGTCATTTGATAGTGAATGTTATTTGATCGTTAAGTGTTATTTGATCGTTAAGTGTTATTTGATAGTTAAGTGTTATTTGATAGTTAAGTGTTATTTGATAGTTTATGTTATTTGATAGTTCAATGTTATTTTGATAGTTAAGTGTTATTTGATAGTTTATGTTATTTGATAGTTTATGTTATTTGATAGTTTATGTTATTTGATAGTTAAATGTTATTTTGATAGTTAAATGTCATTTGATAGTTAAATGTTATTTGATAGTTAAGTGTTATTTGATAGTTAAATGTTATTCGATAGTTAAATGTTATTTTGATAGTTAAATGTTATTTGATAGTTAAATGTTATTCGATAGTTAAATGTTATTCGATAGTTCATGTTATTTGATAGTTAAGTGTTATTTGATAGTTAAATGTTATTTGATAGTTAAGTGTTATTTGATAGTTCATGTTATTTGATAGTTAAATGTTATTTGAATATGTTTTTATGTTTTTATTTTTGTTTATTTTTTGTTTTATTATTTTTTTTCTATTTTAAATGTTATTCGATAGTTAAATGTTATTTGATAGTTAAGTGTTATTTGATAGTTAAATGTTATTCGATAGTTAAATGTTATTTTGATAGTTAAATGTTATTTGATCGTTAAATGTTATTTGATAGTTAAGTGTTATTTGATTGTTAAATGTCATTTTGATAGTTAAATGTTATTTTGATAGTTAAGTGTTATTTGATCGTTAAGTGTTATTTGATAGTTAAATGTTATTTGATCGTTAAATGTTAATTGATAGTTAAGTGTTATTTGATAGTTACGTGTTATTTGAGTGTTAAATGTCATTTTGATAGTTAAATGTTATTTGATAGTTAAGTGTTATTTGATTGTTAAATGTCATTTTGATAGTTAAATGTTATTTTGATAGTTAAGTGTTATTTGATCGTTGAATGTTATTTGATAGTTAAATGTCATTTGATAGTTAAATGTTATTTTGATAGTTAAATGTTATTTTGATAGTTAAGTGTTATTTGATCGTTAAGTGTTATTTGATAGTTCATCTTATTGTTTATTGTTGAATGTTATGCACCTTCCGCCACGACAAATTCCTTGCAGGTGAAAACTTGCTTGGCAATAAACGGTTCTGATTCTGATTTATATTAGTACACACTCCGGTCCAGGAGGTGGCGCTAAGCTCCAGTGACATCAGTTTGTAGTCCTCCAGTAAAACCACAGAAGAAGAAGACAACGATCATCACACGTCCTTCAGCCGCTGAAGAGCTCCACGTTAAACACATTCAACAATAAACCACAGGTGAGACTTAAACACGTGACTATCTCTCAGGTGTGTTCGTAGGTTGTCGGTTAGAAGCCGGAAGAGAAGCATTTAAATCTAAACCAGAAGAAGCTAATGCTAGCTCGCGTTCGCCGCTAGCTAACGATGACGTCGCAGCTGCGCCAGACTCCGGTTCTCTCGTGTTTACGTGTAAGATGTTTTCAAATGTGACTTTATTGAATGGAGTGTAACAGCTGATCTGTTCTTCAGACTCTGATCCGGATCATGGCGGTCCAGGTGACCGAGTCCGACCAGGTGAAACAGGTACGAGCAGGAATCATTGGTCGTTCATGAGTTATTGATCTGATGGTTCAGATAAACGATGACGAACCTGTGTGTGTGTGTGTGTTCTAGTTTAAGGAGTTCTTGGGGACCTACAACAAGGTGACGGAGAACTGCTTCATGGACTGTGTGAAAGACTTCACCAGCAGGGAGGTGAAGCCAGAGGAGGTGAGGAGCTACTTCCTGTTGTAATGTTCAGGGACGCTGGGACATCTGAGGATTCAGTCAGTAAACTTTTACTTCTTCATAAAGCTAGAAAAACATTTCTGCTCTTCTGATTGGGTATCAGGAGGAGCGATAATGTCACAACTTCTCTTAGCCGTCTAGACCAATCGAATGTCACGTAATCCGTTGTCAGATTTCTCTGAAGACTACATTACCCATGAGCCACAGCTGCTGAATCCAGAATCAGAAAGACGCTTGTTGTTTTCAGCGGGTACATCAAGTCTCTTAATGTCATCCCCGTTTCCTTCACTTGCGTCCTTTCCTTGTGTCTTAGTCCCTCCCACCAGGGATGCATGGCGGAAACCATGCGAGGAGAGAGGAAACGAGGAAATATGTTTTAGGAGACATGAGACGTCCTTTCCTCTGAAGCGTCACGTGAAGCGACGTCTGTTTCTGATGACGGAGGATCAGCTGATCACAGCTGGAGAGACTTTAGATAAGTTAGTGTCTGTTCACATGATCACTGTACTTAATAACAGTAACTAATAATATAATAACTAATAAAGACACACAGTGATCATCACTGTACTTAATAACAGTAACTAATAATATAATAACTAATAAAGACACACAGTGATCATCACTGTACTTAATAACAGTAACTAATAATATAATAACTAATAAAGACACAGTGATCACCACTGTACTTAATAACAGTAACTAATAATATAATAACTAATAAAGACACACAGTGATCATCACTGTACTTAATAACAGCAACTAATAATATAATAACTAATAAAGACACACAGTGATCACCACTGTACTTAATAACAGTAACTAATAATATAATAACTAATAAAGACACACAGTGATCACCACTGTACTTAATAACAGTAACTAATAATATAATAACTAATAAAGACACACAGTGATCATCACTGTACTTAATAACAGTTACTAATAATATAATAACTAATAAAGACACACAGTGATCACCACTGTACTTAATAACAGTAACTAATAATATAATAACTAATAAAGACACACAGTGATCACCACTGTACTTAATAACAGTAACTAATAATATAATAACTAATAAAGACACACAGTGATCACCACTGTACTTAATAACAGTTACTAATAATATAATAACTAATAAAGACACACAGTGATCACCACTGTACTTAATAACAGTAACTAATAATATAATAACTAATAAAGACACACAGTGATCACCACTGTACTTAATCATCAGATCATGAAAACACAAATCTTTCTAATAAATGTAGAAAGTTGTTTGTGGTCCTTTTGTTGTTCAGACTACAATGAACATTTATTTAAACCAGATGTTGAATCAGAAACCTCATCAAATGTAAACTAGAGTTTATTCTGTGATCCGTCTTCACTCTGGTGTTAAACTCAGTCAGTCAGTCCGATCGGCTGCAGCGTCCAATCACATGACTGATGAACCATGAGGGGGCGTGTCGGCCGTTAAAACACTTCCTGGAAGTCTGTTCTTGTGGGTCCTCGCTCATGGCTCCTCCGAGGTCCCTCCTCCCTCCTCACTCCTCAGAGCTACATTAGAGCTTTGGGACGGCCGTCAATATGGCGGCGCAGAACAACTTCCGGTTCAAGCGAGGAGCGAGGAAATGACAATTAAGAGACTTGAGAAGTACCCAGCGTTGTTTTTACGGAGCTCTGTGATTGGCTGTGTGTCGATGCTTTGAATGAACTTTATTGACGTGTGTGTTTACAGACCAGCTGCTCTGAGTCGTGTCTCCAGAAGTACCTGAAGATGACTCAGCGGATCTCCATGAGGTTCCAGGAGTACCACATCCAGCAGAACGAGGCTCTGGCTGCTAAAGCCGGACTCATGGGACCGCCTCACTGACCCGGTCTGGACCAGGTCCGTGTGTTGGAGGGATGACGTTCCACCTCTTTAAAGCTGGAGTGAAGCTGTGCCTCCTACAAGGATCCCAATGCATCATGGGAGATGTGGAACACATACAGACTTTAATATTTAATGTTGAATCATATTTTTATTCAACATCACATTTTTCTTTTTTCTGGAAATAAAACTGATTTGTTCATAAAAAAATGTTTCAGGAGTTTTGAACTTGAACATTTCACATCGTAATGAAACCTGGTCCACTGAAGTACCCCCAGCCAGCCCCCCAAGAACACCAGGGTCTGATTAACTCAGCACTGAAGCTTGTTCAGTGTACCCCGGGGGACTGTCGCGACTCAAAAGTGGCGTAACTTCACAAAATAAAAACATGAATTATAAAAATTCCCTTTGTAAGATTTAAATATGATAAACTGGCTGAAATTGGGGAAGCTGTCAGTCATAAAAGGAGAGAGAGCGCAAGCGAGAGAGAGACAGCGAGAGCGAGGGAGAGAGAGCAAGAGAGAGAGCGAGAGACAGCGAGGGAGAGAGCGAGAGACAGCGAGGGAGAGAGAGCGCGAGAGAGCGAGCGAGCGAGAGAGAGACAGCAAGGGAGAGAGAGAGAGAGAGAGCGAGAGCGAGCGAGACAGCAAGAAAGAGAGAGCGAGAGACAGCAAGAAAGAGAGAGCGAGAGACAGCAAGAAAGAGAGAGAGCGAAAGAGAGAGAGAGACAGCAAGAGAGAGCGAGGGAGAGCGAGAGAGAGAGAGAGCGAGCGAGAGAGCGAGAGAGAGAGCGAGGGAGAGAGCGAGAGAGAGAGAGAGCGAGCGAGAGAGAGCGAGGGAGAGAGAGAGAGAGCGCGAGAGATAGAGCGAGAGAGAGACAGCAAGAGAGCGAGGAGAGAGCGAGAGAGAGACAGCAAGAGAGCGAGGGAGAGAGCGAGAGAGAGAGCGCGAGAGAGAGAGAGCGCGACAGAGAGAGAGCGAGAGAGAGACAGAGAGAGACAGAGCGAGAGAGAGAGCGAGAGAGAGAGCGAAGAGCGCGACAGAGAGAGAGCGAGAGAGAGACAGAGAGAGACAGAGCGAGAGACAGAGCGAGAGCGAGCGAGAGAGAGACAGAGCGAGAGAGAGAGCGAGAGAGAGAGAGAGCGAGAGAGAGAGAGAGAGCGAGAGAGAGAGCGAGAGAGAGAGAGAGCGAGAGAGAGAGAGAGAGAGAGAGAGAGAGAGAGAGAGAGAGCGAGAGAGAGAGAGAGAGAGAGAGAGGAGAGAGAGAGAGAGAGAGAGAGCGAGAGAGAGAGAGAGAGAGAGAGAGAGAGAGCGAGAGAGAGAGAGAGCGAGAGAGCGAGAGAGAGAGAGAGAGAGAGCGAGAGAGAGAGCGAGAGAGAGAGAGAGAGAGAGAGAGAGAGAGAGAGAGAGAGAGAGAGAGAGAGCGAGAGAGAGAGAGAGAGCGAGAGAGAGAGAGAGAGCGAGAGAGAGAGAGAGAGAGAGAGGAACGGAGAGGTGCGTTGGGGAGAGACCGGGAGAAGAAATCGAACGGGAGTCAGTGATGAGACGAAGGGTTTGCACAGACAAATGGGGAGCACATCGGCCCATCGCGGAGTCGAGGTGAAAGAAGAGGAAATATGATGAGAATGATGTGTGTCTGGGCTTCACTTGGATTGCCAACGCAGATTCCCCAAAGCCACAGCGCGTGATGTGCAGTGAGGTTCTGGCTAACAGTCTGAAGCTCTCTGACTTACGTCGCCACCTGAACACCAAGCAGCCAGTGCAAGTCAGAAGCCCCTTACATTCCAAAACAACTGCAGTCTCATTCATGTGTTGGATCTATAGAACACGCACTGCGGGCTTCATGTCTGGTCACAGAACAGCGAGAAGGGGATATAGACACCGCACACCATCACTGCAGACGTGAGCTCACCAGCTGCCACAGAGATGGTGGAATGTATGATTGGAGAGAGAGAAGCAAACAAGTTGGACGTGATCCCGCGTCCAACAACACTGTCTCCGCATCGATGCTTTAAAGGCCTAAAACGTTTGGGAACCGCTGCTCTAGAGGGTCCTATAGAGGGTCCTGGTCCTAGAGGGTCCTATAGAGCAGTGATTCTCAGCTGGTGGGTCGCGGACCCGTTTCCAGTGGGTCGCGGGCCTTTCCCTGACAAAAAAAAAAAAAAAAGTTGTGATTTTATTTTGAAGGGCATTTTTTATGCAGCGGAATTATTCCAGCATTTACGGCACTTGTTCAGTGCAGGAAAAACACCGACCAGTGCGTTGTGATTCACATCACATGATGAAGCTCAGCCAATCAAATATGAGTATTCTGACAAGTTTCCTGACTCAGTGAGATGTTCACACACCGTGACACACGGGGAGAGACCCTCTAGGACCAGGACCCTCTATAGGACCCTCTATACTAGAGCAGCGGTTCCCAAACTTTTTAGGCCGCGCACCCCCTTCTACATCCCGACCGGGTTCGCGCACCCCCACCCCCCCTTAATAATAAAAAAAAAAAAAGAAGCAACAGAGCCTTTTAAGCCTTCATAGCCGCATAAGAATCGGACCAATGAGAGAACAGTTTGCTCGCGCGTGGCATTTGTTTACAAGATTTAGTCCGCTGTTAAATGTTGCAGTGTGAACACAAACCGAACAAAGGAGCAACTGCAACAAAGCAAACGAACTGAAGGTGTGAAAACGCCCTGAAACACTGCAACAAAGTTTCAATAACTTTCAGTGACACAAGGAGTCACTTTTAAAGAGCAATACGGATGCGAGCACACACGCACAGGCTCAGAGGCAGATTATCACATTTCATTTACAATTAATGAGCGACTAATGCAGCCAGGATGTCTTCGGACAAAGCATCGATGCGGCGCGACACAGTGTTGTTGGACACCGGGATCATGTCCAACTTTTTTGCTTCTTTCTCCCCAATCATACATTCCACCATCTCTCTGGCAGCTGGCGAGCTCACGTCTTCAGTGATTGTGTGCGGTAGCCCCTTTCTCGCTATTCTGTAACCAGATATGAAGCCCGTAGTGCGTCATTTATAGACCAACACATGAATGAGACTGCAGTTGTTTTGGGCTGTTTCGTAACTCCTCCAATTTGGATATAAAGAATGTAAGGGGCTTTTGACTTGCACTGGCATGCTTGGTGTTCAGGTGGCGACGTAAATAAGAGCTTCAGACTGTTAGCCAGAACCTCACTGCACACCACGCACTGTGGCTTTGGGGAATCTGCGTTGCCAATCCAAGTGAAGCCCAGACACACATACTTTTCATCATATTTCCTCTTGTTTTCCCAGTCTGATGCTCACTCTCGTTTCCTCTTTTTTCACCTTGACTCCGCGATGGGCCGATGTGCTCCCGATGTGTCTGTGCTATCCCTTCCTCCTTTCCGGTCTCCTCCGTCTCATCTTCCTCTGACTCTGGCTCGATTTCTTCTCCCGGTCTCTCCCAACGCACCTCTCCGTTCCCCTCGCCTCCGATTCCTCTCTCTCTCTCTCTGTCCCTCTCCTCTTTTACGACCAATAGCTTCAGATGTCCCACCTGACAGTTTTTAAATTAAAATTACATTTTTTTTTTATATTTAATATTATTACACCATCAGACCGCCATTACACTTTTCCTCTCGTGCACCCCCTAGAGGCAGCTCGCGCACCCCCAGGATGCCTGGGGTCCATCACTCCTGATGCTGATTTCTGGAACCAAATCTGCAATAACTTCTACTTCATGACTAAAAATTCCAATTTACAACGAATACAGTATAAAATACTTCACAGAATTCATTACACCGGGCAAAACATGGGATTCACGTCAGATATCTGTCCACATTGCACTCAGAGCAGCCCGGATAGCTTTGTTCACGCCACCTGGCACTGCACACCAGTTCATCACTTCTGAAGGAAACAAGTGAGTCACTGTCTGTCCTCCTGCTGCCTCGTCCCATTGTCCCCTTCACTGTGCTGACTAGGAGACATCTCACCAATACATCGGAGTAAAACAAACCGCTGATTACCAACTATCGCCAAGAACACTATCCTCATGACCTGGAAATCAAGGAATAACACACACACTGGAGAAACTTCATGATCGAGTATATTTCAATGGACAATGGAACTTCGTCATCATATCCAACAGAACACCATTCCACCTGCTCATCCCTCACTATGTTTCTGCAAACGTGACTCCACCCATTCTATTAATATTGAAATATGTATTGTATATATACACACCGGTATATATATAGTTTGTGTATTTATTACTATTGTTGATTTCTGCTTTGTTGTTTTTCTTGCCTGACAACCAATTGAAACCCACATACATGAACATCCATATGCACACATACTTACCTGGGTTTTTTCCTTCCATCTCAAAAGGCTCAAGCACACACACACACACAGTTTGCTGCCTTTTATCCCACTGTTCTAGTCTTCCTGTTATGTATTGTCTCTTGTCTTTCAATAACAAATAAATACAATTTAAATAGAAGCGCTACGTCCTGCAGAGGGTCCCTGGTCTTCTAGGGTCAAGAGGACTAACTGTCCTCTGTGATGTTGCTGCTAGATTTAAATCAAAACAATCAAGTTCTGGTTCAGAAGAAATGTTTGAACTGGTTCCTGACTCTAGAACTGGATCAGGTTTAGGATGTGGAACAGGATCGGGTTTAGGATGTGGAACAGGATCGGGTTTAGGATGTGGAACAGGATCGGGTTTAGGATGTGGAACAGGATCGGGTTTAGGATGTGGAACAGGATCGGGTTTAGGATGTGGAACAGGATCGGGTTTAGGATGTGGAACAGGATCGTGTTTAGGATGTGGAACAGGATCGGGTTTAGGATGAGGAACAGGATCAGGTTTAGGATGTGGAACAGGATCAGGTTTAGGATGTGGAACAGGATCAGGTTTAGGATGAGGAACAGGATCAGGTTTAGGATGTGGAACAGGATCAGGATGTGGAACAGGATCAGGTTCAGGATGTGGAACAGGATCGGGTTTAGGATGTGGAACAGGATCGGGTTTAGGATGAGGAACAGGATGAGGAACAGGATCAGGTTCAGGATGAGGAACAGGATCAGGTTTAGGATGTGGAACAGGATCAGGTTTAGGATGAGGAACAGGATCGGGTTTAGGATGTGGACCAGGATCGGGTTTAGGATGTGGAACAGGATCGGGTTTAGGATGAGGAACAGGATCGGGTTTAGGATGAGGAACAGGATCAGGTTCAGGATGAGGAACAGGATCAGGTTTAGGATGTGGAACAGGATCAGGTTTAGGATGAGGAACAGGATCAGGTTTAGGATGTGGAACAGGATCAGGATGTGGAACAGGATCAGGTTCAGGATGAGGAACAGGATCGGGTTTAGGATGTGGAACAGGATCGGGTTCAGGATGAGGAACAGGATCAGGTTCAGGATGAGGAACAGGATCAGGTTCAGGATGAGGAACAGGATCAGGTTTAGGATGAGGAACAGGATCGGGTTTAGGATGTGGAACAGGATCAGGTTTAGGATGTGGAACAGGATCAGATTTAGGATGTGGAACAGGATCAGGTTTAGGATGTGGAACAGGATCAGGTTTAGGATGAGGAACAGGATCGGGTTTAGGATGTGGAACAGGATCGGGTTTAGGATGTGGAACAGGATCAGGTTTAGGATGTGGAACAGGATCAGGTTTAGGATGTGGAACAGGATCAGGTTTAGGATGTGGAACAGGATCAGGTTTAGGATGTGGAACAGGATCGGGTTTAGGATGTGGAACAGGATCGGGTTTAGGATGTGGAACAGGATCAGGTTCAGGATGAGGAACAGGATCAGGTTCAGGATGAGGAACAGGATCAGGTTCAGGATGAGGATCAGGTTCAGGATGAGGAACAGGATCAGGTTCAGGATGAGGAACAGGATCAGGTTTAGGATGTGGAACAGGATCGGGTTTAGGATGAGGAACAGGATCAGGTTTAGGATGAGGAACAGGATCGGGTTTAGGATGTGGAACAGGATCAGGTTTAGGATGTGGAACAGGATCAGGTTTAGGATGTGGAACAGGATCAGGTTTAGGATGTGGAACAGGATCGGGTTTAGGATGTGGAACAGGATCGGGTTTAGGATGTGGAACAGGATCGGGTTTAGGATGTGGAACAGGATCGGGTTTAGGATGTGGAACAGGATCAGGTTTAGGATGTGGAACAGGATCGGGTTTAGGATGTGGAACAGGATCAGGTTTAGGATGTGGAACAGGATCAGGTTTAGGATGTGGAACAGGATCAGGTTTAGGATGTGGAACAGGATCAGGTTTAGGATGTGGAACAGGATCAGGTTTAGGATGTGGAACAGGATCAGGTTTAGGATGTGGAACAGGATCAGGTTTAGGATGTGGAACAGGATCAGGTTTAGGATGTGGAACAGGATCAGGTTTAGGATGTGGAACAGGATCAGGTTTAGGATGTGGAACAGGATCGGGTTTAGGATGTGGAACAGGATCAGGTTTAGGATGTGGAACAGGATCAGGTTTAGGATTTGGAACAGGATCGGGTTTAGGATGAGGACTCGAGGAAACATATTTAAAAACTTTATTAGAAACAAAGAGCTGTTTATTGACACAGTTCATGACGTGTTTTAGTTTATTTACATAAAAAAGTTCATTAACGACGATACAAACAGTCAGCTCTTAAAAATATTAGAAACATTCTTTACACGATGAAAAAGTGAGTCTTTGAACGCACCGCGGCTTCATTCTCTACTCAGCTGCTATTTACAGAACAGAGGGGGGTCCATGAAGCAGCCGTGTGTCTGAGGCACCACAGAAGAAGGAGGAGTCAAGGAGGAGGAAGAAGGAGGAAGAGGAGTGAGGTCAGTACTGAACAAGAAGATCAAATGAGACAGAGGAAGAAACATTCTGACTTTAACATAAATATTTTTGTGGTGAAAAATTTAACTCTTAACTCTTAAAATATTAAATGTAATATTTAAGTTTAAATGAGTTTCAGATAAACTAAATTAAAATATTCAGATTAAATCTTTAGATCTTTATGAGGTCAAATCATATTTCACCACTTTTTTATTTTGTAAAATGTTTTGTTCTCATTTCAGATTAAATCATAAATTAAATTTACTACAAAATAACATACGGAGGCCAAAAGTTTAAAATAAAATGTTTTAATTATAACGACTGAATCAAAACGTTGATTTATTTTTGTCTTCCATATTAATCAATAACTGAATAAATAAAAATCATTTAAATTATTTTAAGCAAAAAAGTTCATCTCTCTTGTTTTACCAAAATAAAAGCTCTGATTTTATATGAAACAGGAAGTCAAGAAACTTTAGGTAAAAAAAAAAGTTCATAAAAGAGAAAAAACTAATTTGCATTATGACCTCTGACTCCCCTGAGTCACCTTATTTTGAAATTAGGAGACACTGAGGACGCAGCAAGGAAGGAAGGAAGGAAGGAGTTGTGTGGTGGCTGAACAGACGGCTGAAGTTTCTCCTCAAAACAGGAAGTCAGTCTCACGTGAAGGGGCGGGGCCAGGTGGTAGCCCCTCCCCCCTCTGACAGTTTATTTCCCATCATGCCCTCAGAGCTGGCTCAGTGGGCGTAGTCTGTGACTGCGAAGGGGCGGGGCTTAGTGGGCGTGTCATCACCTGCACTCCACGGCGACGGTGTTCTGATTGGGCGAGGCCGAGGACGGACTCATACCTGTGTCTGAGGAGCCCGAGGACGTGGACGCCGTCGTGTTGGACACTGAGAGACAGAACTACACATTAGGGACAGGACACAGGGTTCTGATGGACTACACCTCCCAGCATGCCCTGCAACTCCTACCTTCTCTCTCCTTCTTCTTTAGTCTCTTCCTCCGGCGGTCGATGGACGCCACCTCAGACTTCAGGCTCATGTAGTACTTCCTGATCTCCTGAAGCTTCTCCTGCAGGAAGGAGATCCGGTCCGTGCTCGACATGCTGTCCAGCTCGTCTGGGGGGGGGGGGGGGGGGAAAGAGTATTATATATACACAGTGGAGTACAGTAACGAAGTAGAAATACTTTGTTACTGTACTCAAGTCGTTTTTTTTGATATCTGTACTTTACTACCGTACTTTCTGGACTATAGAGCGCACCTGTATATCGGCCGCACCTGCTGATTGTTAAAAGAAAAAAGAATTTGTCCATCGATAAGCCGCAGGTGTCCCCGTTGAACGGCAAGATGCTTTTAACAGTACTAAAGTTGTCTTCTTCTCTGAACATCATGTAACAGATCCGACTAGCTAGCTTCTAAGCTAATTTTAACAGTACCGCCAATGGGGAAATGCTAACCCGATTAGCATTAGCGAATATAATATATCTTCGTACATCTTTTCATGCTTCATGCAGACATACTTACAGACTAAGGTCTCTCAAGGCTACCAAACGGAAGAAGTAAAATGCAGCAGCGTGTCTTCTCATTAGAATCTAAAAGCAACGAGGCAATAACTGTTGCTGTTGTAACTCATAGCTCTGAATAGCATTTACGGCTAACTGGCTTGGCCGCTTAATAGGGCTGATCATAGCTGATCAATAGCGTTGGTCACGGCGCTCGCTAATCGCTCCAATAACAGCTGATTCCTCCACAGAAATGCAGACTTTTGCTGCTAGCTGTTGTGCTAGCAGCAACGCTTGAAATTAATTATCCATGTTGAAATGAATCGCTGGTCGCCCTGCCTGTTTGTTTTTTCCCGGGTACGGGTCACGTGATAGTGAGTGTGACGAATCAGGGACAGAGACGTCATGGCTGGTAATGACCAATCCAGTAGCGAACACGGGTGTGGGCTCATGTTTTCTAACACACATCCGTATCAGACTTTGGCGGCGCAAAGCTACGGAAAAAAATCCATAAATTAGCCGCATCGTTGTAAAAGCCGCAGTCTCAAAGTGTGTGAAAAAAAGTAGCAGCTTATATGCCGGAAAGTACGGTATTTATAATTCTGTTAAGTTGTACTCCGATACATTTCCACTGAAACCTTCGTTACTCGCTACAAAATCAAATCTTCAGAAACAAAATGAATCGTGAGAGCAGCGTCGGGGACTGTGGTGGAACACAGACTGCAAGCAGGTTTGGTGAATCAGTGGTCCTAGCAGCAAGTTAAATCATTGGTTAATCACGTTAATGCACAATTGCAAACAAGTGCTCTCAAAGCCGCGGTGTTTTGATTCCCAGGATGCTACATGCTATAAGCTAGCGGGCGACTACCTGAGTAGCATTCCACTCTACGATGACTGATTTCATGATGGAAGCAGAACTGGAAGCACCTGCTGCTCCCGCAACAAACGACGGTGGTGACGAAGACCAACACCCGTGGATCGCTAGCGAGTTAGTGAGCTGAGGAAGTGTTGACAGTTGTGCTGCACTAGTTGGCTAATGTGAGCTATAGCTAGCCACCACACCATAGGATTGACAGGAGCCGCGAGAGCGCAGCGTTAGCATTAGCATTAGCGTTAGCATTAGTGTTAGCGTTAGCATTAGGGAAATCCTTCGCAGCTGTGTGCAAGCTGTGTGTGACGCTGAACACACCTCTACCTGCCTCAGCGGCCTGTGAAAGGATATTTAGCATCGCAGGACGAGTCTTCAGCCCAAGAAGAGCGAGACGGAATTCTCGCAATTTTGAAAACCAACTTCTTCTGAAGATGAACAGGACATGTTTCAGTTTCCAGTAATGACTGTGTTGCTGCTTTAGTATTGATCATGTTTTGATATTTGAGTCATGTTGTGGATGATCAGATGGAGTTATGATGGGAGCAGTCGCCCAATTGCAGATTCAGCTTGAGCAAAACCTTTGTGTTCAAATCAGCCCACAGGAGTTTACAAGGCAGGCGTCCTTTCTCTAAACACTGACCTGATGCATCAAGTGGATATGTTTTGCTGAACATAATATGATGCATTGGTCCTCTACATCCTCTAGTCTAATGAGCAGACTTATAAACTTACTGTTACAACTCCTTCATAGTGTCATATTGCTTTTTGGAGAATTATGATGATAAGTTCATAGTAGATGCAAAAGTATACTTATGTACAATATGTTATGTTGAACATTGTTGCTCCTGAATGGATCACAGCCGACCCAATTATGTTCAACACAGCTCCATGTCCTTGGTCATGATGCCACAGCACTTAAAAGAATAAACTTCATCATTCTCAAAATTCTGACCCTTTGCTTTTTTATTAACAGCATTTACTTGTACTTTTACTTTCAATGAACAGGTTATGATGTTCATTTAATGTTCAGGTTATGATGTACATTTAATATCAGAAAATTACTTTTGATACTTACTAAGTACAATAAATATCAGATACTTTAAGACTTTTACTCAAGTAGTATTCTAATAGGTGACTTTTGGGTACTTTATACACCACTGCCCTTTACACAGCAGCAGTTATAACACAGTTATAATGATTCTGATCATAGATATTCAGGTGTTCACAACTTCATCTTCATGTGTAAGAAATGATATTTAAATATACTTCTTGAAAACTTTAAACCCATCTCGTCATGTTTTTATGTTTGTTAGAGTCTCAGTAGTGACACTAAATGATGCTTATTATACATATTACAAACAACACACTTTAAAAGCTCTAAAACAATAATTTAAATGAATCATTTATTTTTTGCTTTTCTTGGTATTTTGATCAGACACAAAATAACGCTGATTACCGTAATATGTGTGGTATTTGTTATAAATGTACGTTGGTACATAGAGGGTGATAAGCAGCTGTACAAGGAGGGACTTAGGACCCAGGGGAATGCAGGTGAAGGAAACAGGAAGAGACGCCACACAAATAGCTGTTCACCAAAAAAGTCCGCTTAGTAATAAAAAATAAACTGCGTTAACGCGCGATCAAATTATTGTCTGCGTTAATTAATGAATGCGCTAACTTGCCCAGCACTAAAATATATATTATGTGTATATGTAGGTGAGTAAAGTATGTCGAAGAAGAAGAAGAAGAAGTACCGAGCTGGAAGGTCCACTTGTACGTCCTCTGAGGAGAGAAGCTGTGCTTGTCTTTACTGAGAGACAAAGGAGACGAGAGACAAACAGACTTCTGAGACTTCAGAGACAGGTCCTCACTGTCACTGCTGTTACCTGGGAGACGGTGGAGAGGAGACAAGGAGACAGTTGTTGAGATAAAACTAGAAAAGTTGACTGTAGCAGATTAGCTGATGATGACAATGAGAGGAAGTAAGTGGTCCTTTAGATCTGACGGAGCTTTCAGCTGCATCTGCTCTTCTTAAATTGTTGCTAGGCAACACCTGAATGTGTGCTAATACAGGTCACCTGTTCAGATCACGTGACATCATCACAGCTCACCTGCTCCGTTCTTCTCCACCTTCCCAGGTGTGCCGAGTCGTTTCTGGTTGCGTCTCTGCTTCTTGGCCGTTGGGCTGGAGTTACAGTCCATCACCCTCTTCTGACCTGAGGGGGGTGGGGGGGGGGGGGGTCACACAGGTGACAACGAACCAATCAGAAGGCAGGACAGAGGAGTCTCTTAGGAAGCTCAATGCCTCCTCACACCTTTAGCATAGGGAACACACAACCATTCTTTCCCAAAGGAGAGGAGAGCAGCGGCCACATTTAGTTGTTCATAATAATAATTAAAGCTGCGAGCGATGAACGCTTCCTCGCATCCTCCAGCACGTCGGGGGTGCCGGCGGGACTCCGGCCTGCGTGGCCGAGAGCATCTTCGACTGTTGGACAACGCGGCCAAGAGTGACGGTTTTTTCCTGCGTGGACCGCGTGACGCAGGAAATGATGCTTTGCAAATAGTGCACCGCTTCCTGTATCCGCTGCCTGGCGCTACAGAACACGCACGAACATGCATCATGTTGCTCTGTGTCAAGTGTAAACCACATCGTGTAAAAGTCATGTAAATCAGATGCCGTTTGTCTGAAAATGCAGATTTTCTTTGGCCAGCAGGGGGCGCTGTGAGTATTAGTGGACATCAGCTCGTAGACATCCTCAGGCCGTGAGTGTTATCAAGCATGTGAAGTTTGGGACAAGTCCAGCTGAGTTACATCAGCTTTGTTGATGGGGAATCACGTAAAGTAGCCGCCCGCTACGGCTAAACCATTCCGTCAAACGTAAAGCTTTTGATGACTTTCTTGACATGGTCCTGACAAAACTTAAAGTGGATCAGACAAAGTCCCGAGGAGGAGTTCGTTAAAGTATAGAGACTAGAAATAGGCCAAAATCTATGGCGAAATGACACAAAAATGGAAATGGCCGACTTCCGGTAGGGTTTAGAGCATGGTCCCAAGAGACTTAATTTAGGTCTCCATAGGATACATGTGCGTACCAAGTTTCATACATTTAGCCAAAACGTAGCGCTGGGGCTGCTCTTTTGAAATATTGTAGGGGGCGCTACAGAGACAATTCAACGACCAAGCCAAAAACCTTTATAAAAATGTCTTCCCATCACCTATGACACATGAACAAAGTTTCATGAGTTTTTGAGCATCCCAACCCACTGAACCATCAGCCCACTTTTTCATGGCAAATGATGCGTTGCCGAGGCAACAGCATTCAGTGAAAATTCACAATATTCACTAAGCAGCATCATCAATGTGTTCACACCATCCTTCCACCGTCTCAAACTCCTCTCCGGGCCACATCAGCATCACGGTCGCCTCAAAGGGCGGTTGTAACGGTAACTACTCCTGACATATTGGTGAATAACTGTCTCTGCATTTGATTATTGTTTATTCAAGTGTAAAAATATATTTAAGCACATTTCTGTGATTATAACTTAAATCCTTTTAATTGAGGGTCAATAAACCCACATCACTCTATCAAAGATCAAACTATTAAAGAAAATATCAAACAAGTTATTGCAATAACTTTGTTCAAAGCTTAAAATCCTTTCAAGGGTGCGTTTGCACAATCCCACGTGAAGTATTTCATGTGTTTTAAAGCCACGTTTATTAAAGTAGTCTTCAATGTACTCACAATACATTTACATGTCAAGTGTACAGTAACCAGCCGAAGAGCTGCTTCTGTGTTTAAGTATCTCATAACTTCAACTTTCTATCTCATAACTTCAACTTTCTATCTCATAACTTCAACTTTCTATCTCATAACTTCAACTTTCTATCTCATAACTTCGACTTTCTATCTCATAATTCTGACTGTGGGGATATTTTTATTATCAAGTCCAACTTTAAATAATTATAATTTTTTTTAATTTTTTATCTGACTGATTCGCGGGCCACATAAAATGATGTGGCCGGCCGGATTCGGCCCGCGGGCCTCGAGTTTGAGACCCCTGGTCTAGGAGGAGTAAATAAAAGTACAAAATGTGACATTTCCTTCTGCCAGTAGGCGGCGCTATGAGTTATTGAACATGTTGGCGTTGAAGTATGTTCAGGCTTGAAGTAGCATCGTGCGGATTGGATAATGTACCTCGGCGTGACAACAACTTTGTTTTTCATGCAGAATGAGGCAAAATGGCCGCCACGCCACGTCATGGTTCTTCCATGAAAACTCACGATTTTGATAACTTTTCATCACAAAGGTCTTAAGAGCATCCTGAGCCAATCTGAAGTTGATCTCTTAAATTCGGTCGTGGAGTTCGTTAAAGTACGAAGGCTGAAAAATGCAAAAAGCGAGGGGGGGGTCGGGACAAGAGACAACGTCGGGACAAGAGGGGTTCGGACAGTTGAGACAAGAGGTCGGGACATGAGACACCAGAACATACGGACACTGTTCACACATCTCACCTCTTTCCTTGGTCTCCTGTAGAGACAGCAGGGAGGTCGAGGAGGAGGCGCTGCCATCAAACCCGGGGCTGGAGTCTCCCTGCTGTCCTCCCCCGACTGCTCCTCTCTCCTCCTCGCCGGCGCTCCTGGCTGGGTGGTGCTCCTCGGAGCAGGAGGCAGAGCCGGGAGCGGCGGTCGGTAGGAAGGGCCTGAGCTGAGGCTGGGGGAGGTGAAGGGTGTGGGGGGAGGGCAGAGAGGAGTGGAGGAGGTTAGGAAGCGGGGCAGGTTGCTGCTCCCTCATCATTAGGAGGAGGTGCTCCGGGGGGGTGGGCTTCTCCTTCTCGTCCGGGTCGTCCAGGTCCACCTCGTGGCAGACCAGCGCCTCAGGGCCAATCTGCGGCTCCAGCTCCTCAGTGGGGGAGGGGCCCGGGGCAGGGGGAGGCGTCCCAGCATGCACCTCTGACTCTTTTGTGGCTCCGCCCATCAGCAGCTCTCCTGACACCTCCCTCGGGTTGTTCTGTGGGCAGGGCCAGTCCTCTGCCTTCATCGCTCCCTCGCTCCTCCTCTCTGACTCCGCCCTGCGGAGAGGTGGGGAGAGTCCTTTGGGTGAGGCTCCGGAGGCCATCTTGGAAGGGGCGGGGGGCGTTTGGGGGGAGGCAGCCTCCTCTTGCCTCCTTTCAGGGCGGAGCTTCTTGTCTGCTGCTCGCTGCTCTGCTGCTTTCCGTTTCAATGTGGAGCTGCTCCTCTTCTCAGGGATCTCCTCCTCCTCCTCCTCTGTGGCAGAGTCAGTGTCGGAGTCTGCGGTGGGAGACTCAGGGGGGAGGCGCTGGGTGGGGAGGCAGTGGAGAACCACCATGGGCTCGTCCTGTCTCTTCAGGACGCTGCGAGGAGGAGACGCTATGTGGGCGAGGCTGGTGGTGGGAGACGCGCAGAGGAGCATTCTGGGAGGAGTTTCATGACCTGTCGCCCTGAGGAGGGACCTGCGACCTTTGACACTGGGGGAGGGCAGAGGAGTGGACCGGATGTCCTCATCCTTTGCAGGGGCGGGCTGAGAAGAGGACACCTGCTCCTCAGGAGGCGTCCTGTCGGAGGGCGGAGGAGGCGTCCTGTCGGAGGGCGGAGGAGGCGTCCTGTCGGAGGGCGGAGGAGGCGTCCTGTCGCCGGGCGGAGGAGGCGTCCTGTCGCCGGGCGGAGGAGGCGTCCTGTCGCCGGGCGGAGGAGGCGTCCTGTCGCCGGGCGGAGGAGGTGTTTTGGCGAGCACTTCAGGTCCAGGAAACAAGTTGTCCGTGTCTTGGACAGACGTCATCTCCTTGTCCAGGTGTACTAGCAACATGGCGGCTTCTACTGTTGGCTCCTCCCCTTGCCCCGCCTCCTCCTTCTCCAATTGGCTCAATAGATTGTCAGTTTTCTCCTGAGGCATGCTGGGATGCTGCTGTTCAGTGGAGACAGGCAGCTGACCAGCTGTTGCCCCACCGACAGCGTCGTTAATGGCCATTGTGACATCAGCGACCTCACTTGTCTCCTCCTCTTTCACCTCCTCCTCCTGACAGGGCAGGCCTTCACTCCTCCCTCGCCATGGCGACGGCTTTTTGTCAGACGGGTCTTCTGATTCGCTGTCCTCTGATGAGTTCCCAGAATCCTCTGCAGGGAGACAGAGCAGCAGATTGGTTAGTTACTGGTCACTGCAACCGGATCAACGACAGGAAACAGGAAGTGACCTCACCGTTCGAGGCTCTGTCGGAGTCATACAGACCCGACGTCCTCCTGGTTCTCCTGCGAGGAGTGTCTGCAGGGAGGAGGACACGTCCGTCAGAGCGAGACACAGACAGACAGACAGACAGACAGACAGGTCTCTTACTGTCTCCATTGGCCATGTTGGACGACGTCTCCGTCCTGCCCGTCCTCCCGTTGGACCGTCCCTCGGTGCTGGGCGTCTTAGAGACGCTGCGTCCCGCTGAGCCGGTGGGCGTCGTCCTGATCTGAGGACGACCTCGTTTTGCTCCCGGCGGCTTTGACGCCGCCGACGGAGGCTTCTCTTCGTCAGTCTCCGGATCGTCTTTGTTCTGTTGGGGACAGACAACGTCAAACTGACAGCAGCAACAACAACAACAAAAACAGAAAACCCTAAGGGTCGTCGGGCCACCTTAAGGGTCGGTCCACTTCATTTTAAATCATCAGGCAACAAGACACGCAAACGTGTCCCGAGTCTTCGGTTGGTTATAGGATAAAAGAACCGTCGGAGGAATCCTGGTCAGTGGAGGGAATTTAGGTTTAGAAGTGTGCTTTAAGAAATTATAACGAGAAGTAATGATTCATAATTAAGAAATCATAAGTAGAAGTGTCAATAATAAGAATGTCAAAATATGTTAAAAAGTTACAATATGTTTACTCATGGAATGCATTATGTTTACAATATTCTTACTTATAGAGGACATTATATGTTACAGTATTTTACTCATTGAATGTATTGAACCATAGAAGTATCGTCACTGAAGGTATTAAAACACTATCAGTAGTTCTGAGGGTCAGAAAGATGATTTTGAGAGGTTTTACAGGAGGAGGAGGAGTTACGTTTTAGGACACTTTCCGACTGTCAGGGGACATAAAGACTGTTTCAGGGAGCAGAGGTCAGACCACATCCGCTCTTGTTCAGTACCTGGAGGGCCAGACCTGTGAGTGGGATGCGTGTATGTGGTCTCTGTTTCATGAAACATATATTTCTATCGATAGTTTAATTCTGGGGGTGTAACGATCCGCGTAGTCGTATTCAACCGTTCGGTACGCATGACAAACCGAATACGTTTGAATTTAAAACCTTTATTTAAGCAGGTCGTCCCATTGAGATGAAAAATCTCTTTTGCAAGATGTAAGTAACAATACTACATCACATTCAGGAGCAGCTTTTGTTTTTTATGCTGATGTGTTGCTAAGAAGACACCCCAGAAGATGAGTCACTCAGGTATAGTTCCATCATTGTTCAAAGAATAACTTGATGTTAGTTGTAATGAATAAATATATTTAAAATCAAGTACATTTCTCTGCATTTATAGTTTTCTACTGTACCGAACCGTGGCTCCACTGTATCGTACCCAACCGTGACTTTTGTGAACCGTTACACCCAGACTTAATTCGGATTGCAACTCTTTAGCCTCTGTAATTATTAAATACTTTTTGATTGTAAACCGATCCAGCTGACTTTTTGGCACGCAGCAGCAAGAGACGTGCGGTCTTCCACAGTTCAGAGAGGTTCTACTCCCAACATCAGCTGACAGGAAGTGACCTCACAGGGTTTCTCAGCAGCAGGTCACATGACCTCACCTTCTTTCTCCGTTTCTTCTTGGTTCCTTTCTCCAAGGGCCAGATGAGCCGGTCGGCTTTCACCCACTCGTCGTACCTGAGGATCAGACACACCCGAGTGACTCTGTACCTTTAAATTACTGGAACCTGAGAAGGTGCTCAACGAAGGGAAGCTCTTCATCAACATCCTTTTGTGATTGGAGAGAGCGTGTCGGGGCGGGACTTGAGGATTTAACAGGACACTGGTTCAATGAAGCAGGAAGTCTCACCTGACGTTCCAGCCGTAGTAGTGGACCAAGTAGAACTGTTCTCCGTTGTCCAAGTCCGTCTTCTTGATGTGAGCTTCGTAGATCTTCTGAGTCTTCCCTCTGCCGTACTTCACCCGCACCTTCGTTCCCGTCACAGAGTCGCCATCCTCCTCCTCACAGCTGAGACACACACACACACACACACACACACACACTTTAATTAAACAGAACTATTACGTTCTTTAAGTTAAACACATGTAACTTTATACCACTAGAGGTCTCAGTCTAAACAACAACAGACTTCTGACGCTAACGTTAGCTCAGCTTGTTCCTCCGATAACTTAAGATCCAGACTTCTGATGCTAACGTTAGCTCAGCTTGTTCCTCCGATAACTTAAGATCCAGACTTCTGACGCTAACGTTAGCTCAGCTTGTTCCTCCGATAACTTAAGATCCAGACTTCTGACGCTAACGTTAGCTCAGCTTGTTCCTCCGATAACTTAAGATCCAGACTTCTGATGCTAACGTTAGCTCAGCTTGTTCCTCCGATAACTTAAGATCCAGACTTCTGACGCTAACGTTAGCTCAGCTTGTTCCTCCGAAAACTTAAGATCCAGACATCTGACGCTAACGTTAGCTCAGCTTGTTCCTCCGATAACTTAAGATCCAGACTTCTGACGCTAACGTTAGTTCCTGGTTTGAATAATACAGTCCACCAGCAGCACGTCTACTTTGTTTTGTAGAAAGCTGAATTATTTCAATCTCACCCTTCTCTCATCTCTCTCTCCTTCTCCTCCTCCTCCTCCTCGTCGTCATCGTCATCCTCTTCATCATCCTCCTCCTCATCAGAGCCTTTATCCGAGTCGTCAATTCTTCTGTTGCTGCGTCTTCTCACCTCCCTCTGCTCCTCACTGTTATCTTCTGCTCCTCCTCCTCCCTTCTCCAGTCTGGAGGGAGACTCTCTGTCTGTCTTCAGCTGACTCCCCCCACACCTCCTCCTCCCCTACAACACGGACATACAGGAGGGCAGAGAGACAATCTTGTGAGACCAGAGGAAAAATGTCTTAAAGAGAAGTTATATTTTTAGTCGATGGTCTCTAACTGTTCAGTAATAACAAGTGTAACAACAGTTATTAATATGGAAATAAATTAAAGGCGCTGTCTCACCCTCGGGGACGACTGTCTCTCCTTCACCTCCTTCTCGCTCTCACTCTCTGACTCCGCCTCCCCCATCCTGTCTTTGACAGGCTCCACCTCCTCTGGCGGCACAGAGGGCTTGTTAAGCTCCGCCCCTGCCTGCTTCTGATTAGTTGGTGTGGTGGGAAGGCGGGGGTTGTTGTGGTGGATGGTCCTGAAGGTGATGGAGGCGGAGCGGCAGTACTCCTCAAAACCATACAAATACCTGATGACAGAAACCACACCGTCAACCAACACCAGGGCATCATGGGAAAACAGGAGGGAGGGGTGGAGGAGAAAGGGGACAAGCAGGACAAAGCGGGACAAGGCGGGGTAAAGCGGGACAAGCAGGACAAAGCGGGAGTGTCCTCTTACTTCTTGTAGGCCGTCTTGACGTTGTAGGACGCAGCAGAGTTCAGGACGGGGATCCCCAGATCCATGTAGACTTGCTTCCACACGGTCCCAGACTCAATCTGCAACACACAACAATACTGTCACAGCCAGCTGAACAGGAAGTGACATCACAGGACTTCAGCAGGTCACATGACCAAAGACAGAGACAGTCCTTACCTTATGGCAGCCTCCCAGGTGATAGACCAGTCTGAAGAGCTTGAAAAGGTTCAGGTCTTTATAACCCAACACTGGAGGCTTGTTGATGGGGGTCCCTGAAGGACAGACAGAGAGACAGCATGTTAGAACAGTCCTCTGATGATCCTCTCAGCTGTTTAGTGGAGACCACCATGAACCAGAAAGGGTCTTAAACTGGTATGTGATCCATCCCAGTTCTCTGTACTGGTTTAACTTCTGCAGGTCTCACCTCGGTCCTCCATGAACTTATACAGCTGCTGCAGGAAGCTGTCTCTCTCCTCTGGATCAGGCTCCTCCTCCTCGGGCTGGACAGACACAGAGACAGACAGATCAACATCTGGTCTACAGACATGTCAACATCTGGTCTACAGACAGACAGGTCTACATGTGGCCCTCTCACCTCCTCCTTTAAGCGTTTCTTCTTCTTCTTCTCTTCCTCTTCGTCCTCCTCCTCCTCATCACTCTCCTTCTCTTCGTCATCCTCATCGTCGCTGGAGGACGAGTCCAGGATCTGACTCATGTCCATCTTCCACATATCAGGGACCTCCCTAGTCCTCAGAAAGACCTGGGCCGCTTCAAAACCTGGAGGAGGAAGAGAGGGAAAAAGAGGAGCAGCAGGACGATCAGACAAAACGTTGGAGAAAAAAAAAATTCTGACAGGCGTGTCGGGTCCTGGTGCATTGTGGGAGTTGTAATTCCTCACCTCTCCTGCTGGAGAACTCAGACCTGGTGGAGCCGATGGAGGTGAAGGTGTGGACGTGCCTCCTCGCAACTGTGTAGCTGCAGGAGGACAGGAGACAGGAAGGAGGTGAGACAGCGCTGATGGGTTTGTGACCACAGGTCAAGAAGAAGAAGAAACTCACAACTTGGAGTCGCTGAAGGCTCTGACCAGACACTGGTCCTTCTTCACCACTAGCTCATCGTTACAGCTGGGCGACACCACCTGGAGGACAGACAGGTACACACACTGATTAAACACCTGGAGGACAGACAGGTACACTGTTTAAAAGATTAGACCTCATATTAGTACCGGTAGATGTGTGTATAAACCATTTGGTACAATCAAAAGGATCACAGGACTTAGTGACGACAGGCCCGTCGCCCTGACCTCTGTGGTCATGAAGTCTTTTAAGCGCCTGGTCCTGTCCCACTTAAACACCCTCACTGACCCACTCCTGGACCCCCTGCAGTTCGCCTACAGAGCAAACAGGTCTGTAGGCGATGCAGTCAACACGGCCCTTCACTTCATCCTCCAGCATCTGGACTCCCGAGGAACCTACGCCAGGATCCTGTTTGTGGACTTCAGCTCTGCCTTCAACACCATCATCCCGTCTCTGCTGCACGACAAGCTCTCCCAGCTGCAGGTGCCCGACAACACCTGCAAGGGGATCACAGACTTCCTGTCTGACAGGAAGCAGCACGTGAAGCTGGGAAATCACGTCTCATCCTCCAGGACCATCAGCACCGGTTCCCCCAAAGGCTGCGTTCTTCCCCCTCTTCTCTTCTCCCTGTACACCAACAGCTGCACCTCCAGTCACCAGTCCGTCAAGCTCCTGAAGTTCGCAGATGACACCACCCTCATTGGTCTCATCACCCCGTGCGACTCCCTCTGAGTTTTGAGTCCATCCTCTGCTCCTCCATCACGGTCTGGTACGCTGCAGCCACAGCCAAGGACAAGGACAGACTGCAGCGCATCATTCGCTCTGCTGAGAGGTGATCGGCTGCAATCTGCCGTCCCTCCAGAACGTGTTCACTTTAAGAACCCTGAAGCGAACACGAAGGCTTGTAGCTGACCCCTCTCACCCGGCACATGAACTGTTTGTGTCCCTTCCATCTGGCAGGAGGCTGAGGTCCATCAGGACCAAGACCTCCATCAGGACCAAGACCTCCATCAGAACCAAGGCCTCCATCAGGATCAAGGCCTCCATCAGGACCATGGCCTCCATCAGGACCATGGCCTCCATCAGGACCAAGACCTCCATCAGGACCAAGGCCTCCATCAGGACCAAGGCCTCCATCAGGATCAAGGCCTCCATCAGGATCAAGGCCTCCATCAGGACCAAGACCTCCATCAGGATCAAGGCCTCCATCAGGACCAAGACCTCCATCAGGACCAAGGCCTCCATCAGGACCAAGGCCTCCATCAGGACCAAGGCCTCCATCAGGACCAAGGCCTCCATCAGGACCAAGGCCTCCATCAGGACCAAGGCCTCCATCAGGATCAAGACCTCCATCAGGACCAAGACCTCACATCAACAGTTTCTTCAGTCTTCAGTGGGGTCATCAGGACCAGCCCCTGCACATCCCCTCATATTTAAATACACTTGTTTACAGTCCTGGTATCTCTTTGTTTGTGCACTTTATTTGAATACGTTTCTACTTCTGCACCGTGTTGATTGTTGAATGTTATGCACGACCCGTATGTGCAACAGACCTCGGCGATAAACGGTTCCGGTTGCGATACCAACGCTGCCGTATTTACGTCTCGATGACGTGATGTTGCATGTTGACAGAGCTAACCCTGAGCCTCCAGTGACCAGCTTCTCCTCTGTAAACGTTTAGTGACAGAGTGGTCTCCATGGTAACGGGGCTCTGACAGACTGCTGCAGAGGGGGCGGGCTTAGCATCGGGTCAGTTCAGGAAGTATTTTAGTGAACAACCAATCACATCACCTGACACTCTATACCTGTGTGTGTGTGTGTGTAGTTACCAGAGCCAGGTACCAGCTGCTCGTTTCTTCTTCATTCTCAACGCTGCAGATTTTTCCCAGAAGCTCATCGTTCAGTCTCCTCCTGTCGTCCTCATCCTCACTGGAGGAAGACTCATTGTCCTCATCAGCCCTGAGACACACAGACAGACAGACAGAGAGAGAGACAGAGAGAGAGAGAGAGAGAGAGAGAGCGCGAGAGAGAGCGAGAGCGAGAGCGAGACAGAGAGAGACACACAGAGAGAGAGAGAGAGAGAGAGAGAGAGAGAGAGAGAGAGAGAGAGAGAGAGAGAGAGCGCGAGAGAGAGCGAGAGAGAGAGAGAGAGACAGAGACGGAGACAGAGACAGAGAGAGAGTCATTATTCCAGTCTCCAGTGAACAAAGTGGTTTGATCTTTTGACATTTGTAATGAATGTGAAACTAAAGCCGTGTCCCAGTCTAGTGGATGCGTCCTCCTCTGGATTGATGACATGATATTTGAAGGTGAATGAAGAGGTTAAAGTTTGAACTTGTGTTCTTATCGTGAGTCCTCTCCTCATTAGTAATGTGATGATGTAATGCTCTATGTATCTGGACTGTTGAGGACAGAGGACTTGTGCCGTGTTCACACCAAACGCGGCGCGAATAGTTAATCGCGTCATTCGCTCCGCAGGTCTCGCCGGGGACCATTTGTGTACAGTCGCGCGAATCGCGCCTTCAAAGCCGTTCAACTGTCCGCCATTAACCATGGACACAATAACCTCTATTTCTGCTTAGTACGTGTTGTGGAAATCACAGATATCCCGGGAAACTAAACGCCGTCATGTCTGGTTCATGACATTGTTCAGAGGAGCTCCGTGGATTGTATCGAGCTGTATTCACTGTCTAGCAAGCCACCGGTCGCTGTTTACTACAGCTGTATGAACACTAAATAAACTGATTGGCTGTGATTCAACGGCAATAAACCGACAAAAAGGGACTCTGAAATAACTACGTAATGATGGTGATTTGTAGGCTACTTGTCTTCTCAATGGAGCTCTGATGGGTCGGTGCTAGGCTATGCTAACATCGTAGCAGCTCCACCAGCACTCAATAACGTCACGTAGACGTAAATACGGCGTCTGTTCATTGTTTGTACCGTATGGTTTACACACACACATGCATACACATAGTTTGGTCCGGTCTCTGTTGATATGAGGTATCGTAGAGCTCTGGGTGAACACAGACGGCTACAGGATTTATTTCCTGATTCAACAACGGCAGGAAGCCAGTGATGACAGGGGGAGCAACTCAACGCTGATAGGCTATCGCGCCACGAGAATGTTTCGCAGAAGTTGAAAAATGTCAACGTCCATCGCGCCGCGCAGTCTCATGGCGTCTGTGCAGAGACTTTGTATGTCATCTACTCGCGCAAATAATTTGCGCTGCGTTTGGTGTGAACGCAGCATGAGAGGGTTCGTCTCATCATGTAGTATTATTATATTTATTATAGTGCTGGGCAACGATTAAGATATTTAATCGCGATTAATCGCATTGTTGTGGCAAAGTTCAATAATGAATTATAAAGTAGTGTATTGTGCACTTTTATTTTAAAGTACTGCTATATGAACTAAAGGGCAATAACATTTGGTTCACGAGATGCAGCATGTTTCATACTTAATGTGAATATAATTCATACTTTGTTGGCATCTTATTCTGAAAACCGGATGTTGGTCTTAAGAAACCGGATGTTGTCTCACGTTAATGTTTCCTCTAACTTTCAAAGTCCTTCGCTCCCGATCTGTGCGTTTGAATGTGTTCACGGTGAATGTCAGCGTAGAGCTGCACTAACATGTCTGACGACAGGATGTTTGCTGCCTTTCATCCCACTGTTCTTGTCCTCTTGTTGTTATGTATCTGTATTGCCTCTTGTCTTTCAATATAAAAAAAACAAAATTTGTGATAATACATTTTTTTTAAATGCGTTAATGAATGAATGCATTAACTTGCCCAGCACTAATTTATTAATAAGGACAGAGGACTCACACAGCCTGAGACGAGCGTCGTCCTCCTCGGTTGGACTTCTTTCCGATGACCGGAGTTCCAAAATGTTCTGGGTTGGTGAGCGGCAGCTGGTCCAAGGTCTGAGGACACGAGACAAGGAGATGAGGACTGTCTGACTGTCTGACTGACTGACTGACTGACTGACTGACTGACTGACTGACTGACTGACTGACTGACTGACTGACTGACTGACTGACTGACTGACTGACTGACTGACTGACTGACTGTCTGACTGTCTGACTGTCTGACTGTCTGACTGTCTGTCTTACCTCACTCTCTGCAAAGTGTCTCTCTCCCTTCAGACACAGAGACGTCCTACGAAGAGTCTTCTCATCTCCATCATCGAACACTGAAACACAAAGTTCATTAGAGACACTTTGTCCTCCATCCTGCCTCCGAGGGACAGACCCTGTTTCACATGAATATTAAATGAACTCACATTATAGATTCAGATGATTTGAAGTATAACAAGGTTAAATATAGTTTGCAACATCAAAGTGTCTAAATAAAGTTCTTCATGTCTCCTATTGTTAGCAGCTGAGCTAGTGCTGGTAACTACTAGCTGTTAGCATTGTGCTAATGCACTATTGAAGTGTTTCATGGATGATCCGTTGGCATATTTAGCCTCGTTAGTCTGGAGTTACATTGACAGCAGATTGGTCAGACAGCCAAGAGAAGTTGTGACATCACAGGACATCAGCTCATTGAGCGAAACCATTTCTCAGCATCATCACTCCTCCTGACAGCCAATCACTGACCTGCGATCAGTGATGTCATCAGCACATGAGACTCACCCACGGTGTAGAGGCTGGCGTCTGTCAGCTTACTGATGACGGCCTCGCTGGACAAACCTTCATTAGTCTTCACCTCCACCGTGGAGCCCACCTGAAGGACACAAGGAGACACACTTAGGTCTCGCAACACGTCTTCACAGGACACACACACACACACACACCTATCACCCGTCTCACCCTCAGCGCTCCTTTGACCTGGTCGTCCTGCACCACCTGGGACGTACTCTCACCTTTCAGATTCACCTGAGGACACAGAGACATGAAGACATGTGGGTATGATCCAGGGACAGTTTGTCCTCTGCTAACCACAGGACAACAACAACGCTCCTTTAGCCCCGCCCTACTGTGCTGTGATTGGCTGTTTATCTGGCGACAGCAACGTGCCATGGGATGGAGCTCACAGAGCGGAAGGCTAGTTAGCTAGTTCGCCTGCTAATTCCACTTTAATGCTACACTGGTTCCAGAAACCTGGTCGGGTTCACAAGAGGATGTGTTTCCCTGAGGGTGGACCTGGTCCCTGGTCCCTGAGAGTCTTACCTTGACCTTCACCATGCGTTTCACCATCTTGATCTTGGCCTCACAGAAGGCTCCTCTGTATTTGGCGCTGACATCCATCCCCACGGTGAGGTAGGGGGGCTCGTCTGCTGCCTGGAACACATCAGTGACATCACACACGCACACGAATCAGTGACATCACACGCTCACACGAATCAGTGACATCACACACGCACACGAATCAGTGACATCACACGCTCACACGAATCAGTGACATCACACGCTCACACGAATCAGTGACATCACACGCTCACACGAATCAGTGACATCACACGCTCACACGAATCAGTGACATCACACACGCACACGAATCAGTGACATCACACACGCACACGAATCAGTGACATCACACGCTCACACGAATCAGTGACATCACACGCTCACACGAATCAGTGACATCACACACGCACACGAATCAGTGACATCACACGCTCACACGAATCAGTGACATCACACGCTCACAGCAGTTTAACGAAACCAAACCCGGTCTGATAGTTTAGTTCAGCGGTCGGCAACCTTTTCTATCCAAAGAGACATTTTGTCCTATTGTCCACCAAATAAAATGTGTCTGGAGCCGCAAAAGCTATTTGATATCACAGCTTATAAAGTTTTATATATAGTTATATTATATATACAAAAACTATCGTTTGTTGTATTTATGAAATAATAGAACAAGAACAAAGACAATTCTTGACATTTTATTGCTATTTTCAGTGACAGTATCACCTCAAACTCCAAGATAAGAGGTGGTCCCTTTGAGTGTCCACTGTGTACGTTTACACCGAGCGTCTCACTCAGAGGGCAAAGGGCAAAACTGCCCCCAAGAAATATAATGTTGCCCCTGATATCACTAGAGTCCAATAATGTCCTCTAATAACAATGATCATTTAATGAACTTGTTAAAAACATCGTAGTCTATATGACCCGGTCCAGTTGCCATAGAATGGTTTAGATTTTCGCCTTGACTGATGTTGCGTGTGCGTGAAGAACCGAACGTTCTAAACAAATGAATAAATGAGCGCTTCTTCATCAGACCTGTGACTGAGAGACTCAACTCAGCAGACTCTCACATGTGAGTGCACCTCTACGCTGATATTCACCGTAAACTCAGATCGGGAGCGAGCGAAGGACTTTGAAAGTTAGCGGAAACATTAACGTGAGACAACATCCGGTTTCTTCAGCCCAACATCCGGTTTTCAGAATAAGATGCCAACAAAGTATGAATTATATTCACATTAAGTATGAAACATGCTGCAGCTCGTGAGTTAAAGGGAAAATACACCTGAATTGTGCGTAAAGTGTCTTTGATTTGAGGGTTGCCAATGAATAATACCTGACTGACAGTCAATTAAGATATTTTACGAAGCAAAACCTCTGAACTGAATTTGGACCTTCAAATCGCACATTTTTTTAATATTTGAAGTGCTATAAAAATATATTTCTCAATCATTGCACACAATGACTGATGTCTATGTAATCAAGGAATCGTTGACTTAATAATTGTTAATAGTGGTTTAAAAAAATGTAATAACCACAAATAAATAAGAATAAATTGAACACGATTGATGTTTGTTCAAAAAATCTAAGAAAACACTTTGAATCCTCACTACTACGTTCACACCGAGCGTCTCACTACTACGTTTACACCGAGCGTCTCACTACTACGTTCACACCGAGCGTCTCACTACTACGTTTACACCGAGCGTCTCACTACTACGTTTACACAGAGCGTCTCACTACTACGTTTACACAGAGCGTCTCACTACTACGTTCACACCGAGCGTCTCACTACTACGTTTACACCGAGCGTCTCACTACTACGTTTACACCGAGCGTCTCACTACTACGTTCACACCGAGCGTCTCACTACTACGTTCACACCGAGCGTCTCACTACTACGTTCACACCGAGCGTCTCACTACTACGTTTACACCGAGCGTCTCACTACTACGTTTACACCGAGCGTCTCACTACTACGTTTACACCGAGCGTCTCACTACTACGTTCACACCGAGCGTCTCACTACTACGTTCACACCGAGCGTCTCACTACTACGTTTACACCGAGCGTCTCACTACTACGTTTACACAGAGCGTCTCACTACTACGTTTACACCGAGCGTCTCACTACTACGTTCACACCGAGCGTCTCACTACTACGTTTACACAGAGCGTCTCACTACTACGTTCACACCGAGCGTCTCACTACTACGTTCACACCGAGCGTCTCACTACTACGTTCACACCGAGCGTCTCACTACTACGTTCACACCGAGCATCTCACTACTACGTTCACACCGAGCGTCTCACTACTACGTTCACACCGAGCGTCTCACTACTACGTTCACACCGAGCTTCACACTACTACGTTCACACCGAGCATCTCACTACTACGTTTACACCGAGCATCTCACTACTACGTTTACACAGAGCGTCTCACTACTACGTTTACAGAGCGTCACACTACTACGTTTACACAGAGCGTCTCACTACTACGTTTACACAGAGCGTCTCACTACTACGTTTACACAGAGCGTCTCACTACTACGTTTACACAGAGCGTCTCACTACTACGTTTACAGAGCGTCACACTACTACGTCCACACCGAGCGTCTCACTACTACGTTTACACCGAGCGTCTCACTACTACGTTCACACCGAGCGTCTCACTACTACGTTTACACCGAGCATCTCACTACTACGTTTACACAGAGCGTCTCACTACTACGTTTACACAGAGCGTCTCACTACTACGTTTACAGAGCGTCTCACTACTACGTTTACACAGAGCGTCTCACTACTACGTTTACACAGAGCGTCTCACTACTACGTTTACACAGAGCGTCTCACTACTACGTTTACACCGAGCATCTCACTACTACGTTTACACAGAGCGTCTCACTACTACGTTTACACAGAGCGTCTCACTACTACGTTTACAGAGCGTCACACTACTACGTTTACACAGAGCGTCTCACTACTACGTTTACACAGAGCGTCTCACTACTACGTTTACACAGAGCGTCTCACTACTACGTTTACACAGAGCGTCTCACTACTACGTTTACACAGAGCGTCACACTACTACGTCCACACCGAGCATCTCACTACTACGTTCACACCGAGCTTCACACTACTACGTTCACACCGAGCGTCTCACTACTACGTTTACACCGAGCGTCCACACTACTACGTTCACACCGAGCGTCCACACTACTACGGTCTGATAGTTTAGTTAAGTCTAGTTCAAACAACTCGACTTTAGCTTTGATTTCCCGCTCGTCTACTTTTTGGACCTCAGATTTGTTGTAAATCTTTGATAGCTCTGCTTTAAAGACGTCTCAGATATTTAGGAGACATTGAAACATAAACACTGAGGTGAGTCTCATGAACATGAGACCTCTCTGAAGGTCTGAGCTGGACCTAGAGTCAAGCTGCTGTACTCTGAAGGACGAACAGGTCTTACAGGGTCCACGTCCAGACCTGGACCCAAACAAAGATGGCAACCAGATAAATGACAGGTTTCATCTACAGCTGCCATCTTTGTTTGGGTCCCGGAGTGGAGACGCAGATCATAGAGTTTTATTCACTTAGTTCTTTACTTCATCTTTAACAAGCTGTTAACTCATCTTTTCTTGATGAATTAACAGACTGTTAACAGTATTATTGGTGGACTGAGAAGAGTCTTTGAAACTGGACAGAAACCAGCCCAGTACCAAGCAGAGCCCAGTCTGCTGGTCTACAGGTTGCTAGGGTTCTACAGGTTAAAGCTCCTCAGACTCACCTTCATCTTCTTATCTGAGGGGGTCCAGCTCGGAGGATTGTGGTTCACTGAAAGACACAAACAGGACGAGGACTTTAAAGCTGGCTGCACCGCAGAGGACAGACAAGGTGTCACAACATAATGCTAAGCTAACAACTAGCTCTAACTTCGGACTGAACCAGGTTCCGCCGGTTTGTAAGTTATAAATATCTGCTGGTCTCAGTGGGGACCCGGATGTACGGAGAGGAGCGTCTCTTCCCGCTCCACTGAGTCACGTCGCCATCACAGCTCGTCCATGTCAGCTCGATGCTAACTGTGTGTGTATGTGTGGAGGTAAAGGTAGCTTCGGCTAACTTTACCTCCACACTGATCCAGATCACAGAGTTGTATTCACTTAGTCTTTCACACATAGCTAGCTGTGTGTGTGTGTGTGTGGAGGTAAAGTTAGCCGAAGCTAACTCTACCTCCACACACACACACACACACAGCTAGCTACCAGCTGCACAGAGTCCCGGTACAAAACAGTCCCGAACTAACGGCCGTGTGTGAGCGGAAGGACTGGAGCTACGGGAAGCTAACGTTAGAAGCTAATGTTAGTTAGCTGCCTAGGTGAAGCTAACATGCTAGTCCGTGGATCGTAAGGAGGTTTAAACGTCCGATAGGCCGAACGGACACATTTAACGTTAGCTCTTCGTTCGCTTCCGGAGGGATAACAACTTCTCTACCGAACCGAACACGGTGACATTTTTTTGTGTGATTTATTTATTTAATTATTATGTGGTCGCTTCACATTTCTTCACTGCAAGAAAAACACACAAGCTGCTGCTGCCATTCAGCTCACAGCTCGGTACTAAAGGAGCTCCGGTGCGACGTCTGTCTCCGGTACACCGGGTGTTTGCTCCGGGCGCAGGTCTCGTCGGGTCCAGAAGGGTTTAATACTCACATTCTCTTCTTCTTCGCCTCTCGCTATAACGTTACACGAACAACAAGCTGTTGAGTTCCGAGCTCGCTCTTGTTTTCCCGGCATGCAATTGGCTGCGGTGACAGCGGTGTTCGGTAAACTGATAAAGTATTCCGATTGGGCGAGCGATTCCTCGATTCTGATTGGATATAAAAACCCTCTGCTGGCGGCTGCCATTAGTCCACACGAACGAGGCGCCACGAGGGAGATGACGTCATCCGCTGGATAACTGTCCTATCACGGCAGCTGGAGGCCGTGATTGGCTGAGCGTGTTTCCTTCCCCAGAAACGCCGCGTCGCTATTGGCTGAGCGGGAGTCCCTGTCTTGTACGGACACAGTAGGAAGCCCCGCCCCGTGCTGAGGATCTACACACCAAACTACGTTCACAAATCTACGGAGTGAAGGAAACCTTGTTTATCGCCGCGATTATGAACGTGGTAGAAATACACGTCATGTATTCTGGCTGTAATTATGATTTGTAATACATCGGCTGATAAAGCATCCATTAATGTACACAACTCAACAATAACTCACTTGCCTTGCTAAATGTAGATCCGGGTTTTTCTCGTACAACTGTCGTGGCCTGCGTGTGGGCAGAGCGTTGGGGATAAAGCTCGCCGCATGGTTGTTGACAACCTTTTGGAGAATTGTGACATGCTATGTTTACAAGAGACATTCTTACCGAAGCAAGACTTGGAAAAACTCAACTCTTTTAATGATAACTTTCATGGTGCTGGGGAGTCTACAACTGACTTTGGCATGGGAATAGTCAGAGGAAGGATTCCAGGGGGTGTGGCTATTCTCTGGAATAAGAAGCTTGACTCTTTGATAAATGTGGTCAGGCTTGGTGTTGACTGGTGTGTTGCAATACAGTTTACTCATGATGATAAGGAATTCACTATCCTAAATGTTTATACACCCTATGAGTGCAATCACAATGAGGATGAATATCTAAATAGGCTTGCCTTCATCAATTCCTTCATTCAAGACAATACTTCTTCTAGTATTTATGTTATTGGGGATATGAATGCAGATATCTCAGACACAAGCTCAGTATTTGCCAATCACATGGCTCAGTTTTGTAAAGACAATTATTTTATCTTATCAAGCGAAGTGCTTTTGCCTACAGATAGCTATACATACATGAGTGAGGCCTGCACACTACATCATGGCTGGACCATTGTATTGGTACAGCTGATGCTCATGCTTCATTGGGATGTATGGGCATTCTTTATGGAGCAGCAACAACTCATCATATACCTTTTGCTATGTCGATAAATGTTGAACATCTGCCGGCGCTATCTAGAAATGGAAATAGTGTCAACACAGAAACACTTGACTGTCAACTCTCACTGAAGAGGACGTCTTAGTGTATTCTGCTCGTACAGACCAGTCCTTCAGTCATATTCATCCAGCTAGAGATGCAGCTGTGTGGACTGACGTTAACTGTAAGGATGTGGTGCACAGGAGAGATCTCTGCTTCATGTACAATGATATAGTAAGTGCTCTGTATAAAGACAGCAAGCCCTACTACAAGCATCATACTAAGACCCATAACATCAAACCTGGCTGGAACGAGTCTGTAGCTGAGTATCGTGCTGAAGCCTGTGAAGCCTTCAAATCATGGGCTCTAGCTGGTAGACCCAGACAAGGACCAGAGCTTGAGTACAAGAAGCTCACCAATGCAAGATATAAGTATGCCATTCACTTCATCTGCAAGAATGATCAAGCCATGAGGGCTGACTCCATGGCCAAGAAGCTGCTAAGCAACAACCTCGTTGATTTTTGGAAAGAAGTGAGAGCTCTTAACTGTGAAACATCTTTACCATGCACTATAGATGGAATCTCAGGAACAGACAACATTGCTGAGTCATGGTGACAGCATTATAGCACCTTATTGAACTGCATCAAAAGTGATTTGTACAGCGTGGACAGTTCTGAGAGTAATGAGTGAATGGCACTTACATCATATGAGGTGCACCAAGCTATCAACAAACTGTCTGAAGGCAAAGCAAGTGGTTCAGACCATATTACTGCTGAACACCTTAAAGATGCTAGTCCGAGGTTAGCTCCTCTCCTCGCTGTTTGTTTTACTGGCTTGATGATTCACGGCTTGTTACCAGACTCAATGCTGTCTGTTCTCTCTGTGCCAGTCATTAAAAACAAAGCTGGTAAAGTATGTAGCCTAGAGAATTACAGGCCCATTGCTTTGGCCAGCGTCCTGTCAAAAGTCCTAGAAAGAATCCTGCTGGACAGAATACAGGACTTCATCACCTCCACAGATCACCAGTTGGGCTTCAAAGCCAAACATGGCACTGACTTGTGTTTATATGCCTTAAAGGACATTGTAAACAAATACAGAGGTCAAAACTTATCACTTCTTATGTGTTTTATTGATGCCTCCAAAGCTTTTGATCGTGTTAATCATAGTAAGTTATTTTTTAAACTGAGCCAAAGAGGTGTCCCCACATACATAGTGAGAATTCTGGCTTACTGGTATGAGCACCAGAGTATGAGAGTAAAATGGGGTAAAAGTGTGTCAGCCCCATTTGGGGTTAGCAATGGTGTCAGACAACTTCTGTTTAATCTGTATATTGATGATCTGTCATGCAATTGAAAGCCTGTAATCCTGGTGCATGATGGGTAATACTCTGGTTAATCACATCATGTCTGCAGATGATCTGGTGATCTTTAGTCCTTCTAGCGCTGGTCTTCAGCAGCTCCTCACTATATGTACTGTGTACGGTGTGGAACATGACATCAAACACAACGCCAGTAAGAGTGCTGTCCTGATCTGTAGAACTAAAGAGGACAAATGTCTAAACTTCCCTGACTTCAAACTGTCTGACAATAATCTTGGTGTCTGTAGTGAAGTCAAATATCTTGGTCATTTTTTAACAGAACACATGTCTGATGATAACGACATTTCCAGGCAATGTGGTATGATGTCTGCACAACAAAGAGTCTCACGTTAGTCTGGTGTGTGTACAGATGGAGTGAAGATGTCTCTGTTCAGAGCATATTGTACTCCACTCTACTGCACACTTGTGGTCAAACTACAGAACAAAGAGTTCACAGAGACTTCAAGTAGCGTACAATGACGCCATGAGAATACTGTTAAAGAGACAAAGATGGAGTAGTGCCAGTGAAATGTTTGTGGCTGCACGAGTCAACACTTTCCAAACTGTTTTAAGAAATCTCATGTACAAATTCATCTGTGGACTGAATGACTCTGTAAATGGGATCATACTTGTTTTAACCAACATAAGGTTTAGCACCACACGCTACCCGTCCAGCTGTGGAGACATTGGTACAGCTGTCTCTTTGTAAGGCATTGCTAGGCCTCCGTACTTTTGTTTGTGTGTCTTTTTATGTATCTGTCTGTATGGACCCAGAGTCTGAAATAAAGTCTATCTATCTATCTAATAACACCGGTTGGCCTGCTTGTTCCGATGCAAACGCTGCGTGGCGGGAGGAACCGGAATGAGCGGTCAGATAGTGTACAAAAGTTGTATTTATAAACTCACTTCTGTGACATGACAGGTACGCCGAAGGTAAGCGGTGATTGTGAGGCTTCCTGAATAGTGCCGCTTTTTGTTCCGTCACGTCCATAACTCTCTTAAAAACCTTCAATCGACACTTTCTTTAATGGAGTGTGACGTCACAGATCAGCACCGCTCGTATGTGGGTTTAACACACAAACATCCAGAGCGGAACTGAAGCGGAAAGCGCGTGTCTGGAGAACAATTACCGAGCACACGGCGCTGTTGTGACGCGGTGGGCGGGCTCATCGGCGCACAGAAGAGTGTGAAGGCGGAGCCTCAAACATCACGATCCTCTGAGGAGTGGAGGTTATTTTATACGCAAGACTCATTCATTAATAATGATACTAATGTGTAGAAAACTCTTGTGTTTTTATAACTTCAGTGATTCTGACATTTCTGCATTAATACCGTTTAATGTTACCTCATAAATACAGCAATTAATCATATTCTATGACATCATGCGTTTGTAGTGTCACTGTGAGAACCTCGTATCTCTACAAAGATACAGGTACATGTTGTACTTTTTACTCTAAATACAACATGCACCTGAGATGTAGTACAGCAGTAAGTACAATATATACAGAGATGTACGACAGTAAATGTAGTGACTGACGACAGAAACAAAGTGCGTTGATTTCTTTATTTTCAAAGTTGAAATTCATCAAAACAAAAACACACAACTTCATGAACTATAAAACATAAACAATATGATGAAGAGTTCACATGTTGTCTTCATCAGAGTCATCCTCTTCCTCCAGAGAGTCCTGAGACACAACAACGTTGTCAACAACAAACAACAACTGACTGAGGCTGGGAGGGAGTACAAGTGTGTAGCAGCGGTACGGCGAGTGTAGCAGCGGTACGGCGAGTGTAGCAGCGGTACGGCGAGTGTAGCAGCGGTACGGCGAGTGTAGCAGCGGTACGGCGAGTGTAGCAGCGGGAGGGCGAGTGTAGCAGCGGGAGGACGAGTGTAGCAGCGGGAGGACGAGTGTAGCAGCGGGAGGACGAGTGTAGCAGCGGGAGGACGAGTGTAGCAGCGGGAGGACGAGTGTAGCAGCGGGAGGACGAGTGTAGCAGCGGGAGGACGAGTGTAGCAGCAGGAGGACGAGTGTAGCAGCAGGAGGACGAGTGTAGCAGCAGGAGGACGAGTGTAGCAGCAGGAGGACGAGTGTAGCAGCAGGAGGACGAGTGTAGCAGCAGGAGGACGAGTGTAGCAGCAGGAGGACGAGTGTAGCAGCAGGAGGACGAGTGTAGCAGCGGTACGGCGAGTGTAGCAGCGGGAGGACGAGTGTAGCAGCGGGAGGACGAGTGTAGCAGCGGGAGGACGAGTGTAGCAGCGGGAGGACGAGTGTAGCAGCGGGAGGACGAGTGTAGCAGCAGGAGGACGAGTGTAGCAGCAGGAGGACGAGTGTAGCAGCAGGAGGACGAGTGTAGCAGCAGGAGGACGAGTGTAGCAGCAGGAGGACGAGTGTAGCAGCAGGAGGACGAGTGTAGCAGCAGGAGGACGAGTGTAGCAGCAGGAGGACGAGTGTAGCAGCAGGAGGACGAGTGTAGCAGCAGGAGGACGAGTGTAGCAGCAGGAGGACGAGTGTAGCAGCAGGAGGACGAGTGTAGCAGCAGGAGGACGAGTGTAGCAGCAGGAGGACGAGTGTAGCAGCAGGAGGACGAGTGTAGCAGCGGGAGGACGAGTGTAGCAGCGGTACGGCGAGTGTAGCAGCGGTACGGCGAGTGTAGCAGCGGTACGGCGAGTGTAGCAGCAGGAGGACGAGTGTAGCAGCAGGAGGACGAGTGTAGCAGCAGGAGGACGAGTGTAGCAGCAGGAGGACGAGTGTAGCAGCAGGAGGACGAGTGTAGCAGCAGGAGGACGAGTGTAGCAGCAGGAGGACGAGTGTAGCAGTAGTAGGGCTGGGCGGTATACTGGTTCAACCGGTATACCGGTTTTAATTTCCCGTATGATATGAATTTTTCATATTCCGTCATACTGGTGCACAGCCGAAACAACTTCTGTCGCTCTTCAACAGGCAGCAAAATATATTGTTCGCCGCTGAGGGCGCTACGGTCGGAGCTAGTTGTCTTAGCTGTATTGAGAGGGAACCCTAGTCATGGTCATAACAATTAATAACCCACAACTACCACTCTTTAACAAGAAAACACCACGACACAACAGTTTGTGACAAACTATTTGTAGCACTAATAATTGTACATTTATAAAATTTCACCGCCGAACTGCATGCTGGGTACAGCTAGCTAACAACAGTCTGTTAACAGCTGCGAGAGGCTCTGTCACTCCAGTGGACTCCAGACTGGAAGACACGCCACACAAACAGCTGTTCACCACTCGCTGGCCGGCTGGTTCTTTTCTGCGTTAATTAATTAATGCTTTAACGCGGGAAAAAAATACCCTGATATTCCGTGAAACCGCCAGAATCTTACAAAATGAGATGCATTTTTGGTCATACTGCCCAGCCCTAAGTAGTAGTCGTAGGAGAGGAGCGTAGTAGTCGTAGGAGAGGAGCGTAGTAGTAGTAATAATAGGAGAGGAGCGTAGTGGTAGTAGTGGGAGAGGAGTGTAGTAGTGGGAGAGGAGCGTAGTAGTAACAATAGGAGAGGAGCGTAGTCGTAACAATAGGAGAGGAGCGTAGTCGTAGTAGTAATAGGAGAGGAGCGTAGTCGTAGTAGTAGTTATAATAATAATAATAATAGGAGAGTGTAGTAGTAGTAGGAGGAGTGTAGTAGTAGTAGGAGAGGAGCGTAGTAGTAGGAGAGGAGCGTAGTAGTAGGAGAGGAGCGTAGTAGTAGTAGTGGGAGCGGAGCGTAGTAACGGGAGAGGAGCGTAGTAACGGGAGAGGAGCGTAGTAACGGGAGAGGAGCGTAGTAACGGGAGAGGAGCGTAGTAACGGGAGAGGAGGTAGTAACGGGAGAGGCGGTAGTAACGGGAGAGGCGGTAGTAACGGGAGAGGCGGTAGTAACGGGAGAGGAGCGTAGTAACGGGAGAGGAGCGTAGTAGTAACGGGAGAGGAGCGTAGTAGTAACGGGAGAGGAGCGTAGTAGTAACGGGAGAGGAGCGTAGTAGTAACGGGAGAGGAGCGTAGTAGTAACGGGAGAGGAGCGTAGTAGTAACGGGAGAGGAGCGTAGTAGTAACGGGAGAGGAGCGTAGTAGTAACGGGAGAGGAGCGTAGTAGTAACGGGAGAGGAGCGTAGTAGTAACGGGAGAGGAGCGTAGTAGTAACAGGAGAGCAGCGTAGTAGTAACAGGAGAGCAGCGTAGTAGTAACAATAGGAGAGGAGCGCAGTAGTAACAATAGGAGAGGAGCGTAGTAGTAACAATAGGAGAGGAGCGTAGTAGTAATAGGAGAGGAGAGCAGCGTAGTAGTAACAATAGAAGAGGAGCGTAGTAGTAATAGGAGAGGAGCGTAGTGTAGTAGTAATAGGAAAGGAGCGTAGTAGTAGTAATAATAATAATAATAATAATAGGAGTGTAATAATAATAATAATAATAATAATAATAGGAGAGGAGCGTAGTAGTCGTAATAATAGGAGGAGCGTAGTATTAGTAGTAGTAATAATAATAATAATAATAATAATAATAGGAGAGGAGCGTAGTAGTCGTAATAATAGGAGAGGAGCGTAGAGTAGTAATAATAATAATAATAGGAGTGTAATAATAATAATAGGAGAGTGTAGTAGTAGTAGGAGCATAGTAGTAGTAGTGGGAGAAGAGCGTAGTAGTAGTGGGAGAGGAGCGTAGTAGTAACAGGAGAGCAGCGTAGTAGTAACAAGAGAGGAGCATAGTAGTAATAGGAGAGGAGCGTAGTAGTAATAATAATAATAGTAACAGGAGCGCAGCGTAGTAGTAACAAGAGAGGAGTATAGTAGTAATAGGAGAGGAGCGTAGTAGTAATAATAATAATAGTAACAGGAGCGCAGCGTAGTAGTAATAGGAGGAGCGTAGTAGTAGTCGTAGGAGGAGAGGAGTAGTCGTAGTAGGAGGAGAGGAGTAGTCGTAGTAGGAGGAGAGGAGTAGTCGTAGTAGGAGGAGAGGAGGAGTGTAGTAGTAATAGGAGAGGAGTGTAGTAGTAGTAGTGTAGTAGTAGTAGTGGGAGAGGAGTGTAGTAATAGGAGAGGAGTGTAGTAATAGGAGAGGAGTGTAGTAGTAGTAGTAGTGGGCGAGGAGTGTAGTAATAGTGGGCGAGGAGTGTAGTAATAGTGGGCGAGGAGTGTAGTAATAGTGGGAGAGGAGTGTAGTAATAGTGGGAGAGGAGTGTAGTAGTAGGAGAGGAGTGTAGTAGTAGGAGAGGAGTGTAGTAGTAGGAGAGGAGTGTAGTAGTCGTAGGAGAGGAGTGTAGTAGTCGTAGGAGAGGAGTGTCGTAGTCGTAGGAGGAGTGTAGTCTCACATTTGCGTACTTCTCAGCTTCCTGTCTCACATCTTCAGGAATCAGTTGATGTCGTCCGTTCGTCACTGACGGCAAAAAAAAGATTTACTGTCAATCAATCAGACAGACGTGCGAGCTGTGTGAGAGAGAGTTCAGCTCAGGGATTGGTCAGACAGCCAAGAGGAAGTGACATCACAGGAGTTCAGCCCAATTAGCGAAACTCTGACTCTCATCATTCCGTCCCTGCTGACATCTCTCTCATATGTGTGTGTGTATATATATATAAAGATGTATATATGTGTGTATGCGTGCGTGCGTGCGCACACACACGCACGCACGCTGAAGCATCTCTCCTGTGGTGCTGCAATGTAGTCCTCATGTGGTGACATTGAATTATTTTGGTAGTGTGGTTGTTTGGAGCGTAGTAGTAGTAATAGGAGAGGAGCGTAGTAATAGTGGGAGAGGAGCGTAGTAATAGTGGGAGAGGAGCGTAGTAATAGTGGGCGAGGAGCGTAGTAGTCGTAGGAGGAGTGTGGTCTCACCTTTGCGTACTTCTCAGCTTCCTGTCTCACATCTTCAGGAATCAGTTGATGTCGTCCGTTCGTCACTGAGGGCAAAAAAAAGATTTACTGTCAATCAATCAGACAGACGTGCGAGCTCTCTCTGTGTGTGTGTGTGTGTGTGTGTGTGTGAGAGAGAGTGCAGCTCAGGGATTGGTCAGACAGCCAAGAGGAAGTGACATCACAGGAGTTCAGCCCAATTAGCGAAACTCTGACTCTCATCATTCCGTCCCTGCTGACATCCGGTTTCAGTGATCAGTACTGATTGTTTCTGTGAAACAGGAAGTGGCTCCAGCTGAGCCCCGATTGGTCGACAGCTCACCTTCTCCCACCCAGCTGAGCTCCAGTACATGTACTCCAAACATTCAATCCATCATCACAAACGGGAAACAACTTCTACTTCACTTCCTGGAACCACTTAGTTTATATTCGAGCTTTAAACTTTAAGTACTAATACTCACATTTTGGTGACCTCTTTGACGAGCTCCCTGCAGGTCATCTCCTTCATCTGAGACAGAAGATCAACATCTTATTAAACTCTGATCAATCAGCATCATTGATCAGTTCAGGGGTCATCAGATTTCAAACCTTTAATTAAAACTCACCCCCAGTTTTTCGATCTCTGTCTTTGCAGCTTGTTTTGCTTTCCCGATGGCACAACCCCAGTAACCCTGTGGAGACAAACACAGTCCTGTTACTGGACCAGCAGGGGGCCACGTGTGTGAGCGAGAAGCAGGAGAGTGAGTGGTGCAGGTGTGTGTGAGAGAGACAGGGAGTTCAGCTCAGGGATTGGTCAGACAGCCAAGAGGAAGTGACATCACAGGAGTTCAGCCCAAATAGCGAAACTCTGACTCTCATCATTCCGTCCCTGCTGACATCTGTGCGTGTGTGTGGTTACCATGCCGACGTGTCTGTCGATGTTGAAGATACGTTTGTTAGATCCTTGTTCGTAGAGTTTTGACAGAACAAGTTTCTCCACCCCGAACACAACTCCATCTTTACAGCGGATCGCTATGGCCGTGCTACACAGACACACACACACACACACACACACACACACACACACACACACACACACACACAGTTAGATGTGTTCAGGTGGCTCCTTCATAATAAACAGCTGTGATCAGATTCACTACCTGCTGTTCTCTACGGCCTTCATAGCGTACTCCACCTGGAACACACGACCATCTGGAGAGAAGGTGGAGGCAGAGAGGTCGTACTGCAGGACACAGACAGACGGGAGGAGAGACAGACGGGATGAGAGACAGAGACACACAGACGGGAGAGACAGAAGAGATGAGAAACAGACGGGAGAGAGGAGAGATAGAGACAGACAGACGGGCGGGAGGAGAGATAGACAGACGGGAGGAGAGACAGACAGGTACCATATTTAGCAGGTTGTAAGAAATGATAAACTAATATTAATGAGTCATAACGTCGAGACGCTGTTAACGTCCCGGTGGTTCATGTTTACGGTGATTTAAAGAGATTCAAGTGTTAGTTTGGTCAGATTAAGCCGATATAACCACTAGAACGTGTTCTTCAGGAGGAGAACCTCAGCTGACTCAGATATTTAAATATGATGATTTCTGAACTGAGTCTGGCACGAAACTACCGATGATAACTGTTAGCATAGCATAGACTCTACTCACACGTCATTATCACTCACTTATAGTCCTACAATGTCGCACTATGATGATACTACTGAGATACAATTATTTTAGTTAAGATAGTTTTTTTAAAAAGTTACATTTTAACTTCAAACACTGTACTTTCAATTTTACGTTAGCTTCTGCTAGCAGGCCTCGTTGTGACTCAGCAGGCTAACACGCTGGCTAGCTTCAGCAGGCTAACACGCTGGGTAGCTTCAGCAGGCTAACACGCTGGCTAGCTTCAGCAGGCTAACACGCTGGCTAGCTTCAGCAGGCTAACACGCTGGCTAGCTTCAGCAGGCTAATGCGCTACTGACGCCAGCTAACTTCAGGGAACAATGACTGGTTTCCAGAATAAAAGGCGGATTATTCTCAGTGAACCGGATCAAAATGTGGTCGCTTCACATTTCTTCACTGCAAGAAAAACACACAAGCTGCTGCTGCCATTCAGCTCACAGCTCGGTACTAAAGGAGCTCCGGTGCGACGTCTGTCTCCGGTACACCGGGTGTTTGCTCCGGGCCCAGATCTCGTCGGGTCCAGAAGGGTTTAATACTCACATTCTCTTCTTCTTCGCCTCTCGCTATAACGTTACACGAACAACACGTTGTTGCGTCCAGAGCTCGCTCTTGTTTTCCCGGCATGCAATTGGCTGCGGTGACAGCGGTGTTCGGTAAACTGATAAAGTATTCCGATTGGTCGAGCGATTCCTCGATTCTGATTGGATATAAAAACCCTCTGCTGGCGGCTGCCATTAGTCCACACGAACGAGGCGCCACGCGGGAGATGACGTCATCCGCTGGATAACTGTCCTATCACGGCAGCTGGAGGCCGTGATTGGCTGAGCGTGTTTCCTTCCCCAGAAACGACGCGTCGCTATTGGCTGAGCGGGAGTCCCTGTCTTGTACGGACACAGTAGGAAGCCCCGCCCCGTTACGTGCTGAGGATCTACACACCAAACTACGTTCACAAATCTACGGAGTGAAGGAAACCTTGTTTATCGCCGCGATTATGAACGTGGTAGAAATACGCGTCATGTATTCTGGCTGCAATTATGATTTGTAATACATCGGCTCATAAAGCATCCATTAATGTACACAACTCAACAATAACACCGGTTCGCCTGCTTGTTCCGATGCAAACGCTGCGTGGCGGGAGGAACCGGAATGAGCGGTCAGATAGTGTACAAAAGTTGTATTTATAAACTCACTTCTGTGACATGACAGGTACGCCGAAGGTAAGCGGTGATTGTGAGGCTTCCTGAATAGTGCCGCTTTTTGTTCCGTCACGTCCATAACTCTCTTAAAAACCTTCAATCGACACTTTCTTTAATGGAGTGTGACGTCACAGATCAGCACCGCTCGTATGTGGGTTTAACACACAAACATCCAGAGCGGAACTGAAGCGGAAAGCGCGTGTCTGGAGAACAATTACCGAGCACACGGCGCTGTTGTGACGCGGTGGGCGGGCTCATCGGCGCACAGAAGAGTGTGAAGGCGGAGCCTCAAACATCACGATCCTCTGAGGAGTGGAGGTTATTTTATACGCAAGACTCATTCATTAATAATGATACTAATGTGTAGAAAACTCTTGTGTTTTTATAACTTTAGTGATTCTGACATTTCTGCATTAATACCGTTTAATGTTACCTCATAAATACAGCAATTAATCATATTCTATGACATCATGCGTTTGTAGTGTCACTGTGAGAACCTCGTATCTCTACAAAGATACAGGTACATGTTGTACTTTTTACTCTAAATACAACATGCACCTGAGATGTAGTACAGCAGTAAGTACAATATATACAGAGATGTACGACAGTAAATGTAGTGACTGACGACAGAAACAAAGTTCGTTGATTTCTTTATTTTCAAAGTTGAAATTCATCAAAACAAAAACACACAACTTCATGAACTATAAAACATAAACAATATGATGAAGAGTTCACATGTTGTCTTCATCAGAGTCATCCTCTTCCTCCAGAGAGTCCTGAGACACAACAACGTTGTCAACAACAAACAACAACTGACTGAGGCTGGGAGGGAGTACAAGTGTGTAGCAGCGGTACGGTGAGTGTAGCAGCGGTACGGCGAGTGTAGCAGCGGTACGGCGAGTGTAGCAGCGGGAGGGCGAGTGTAGCAGCGGGAGGACGAGTGTAGCAGCGGGAGGACGAGTGTAGCAGCGGGAGGACGAGTGTAGCAGCGGGAGGACGAGTGTAGCAGCGGGAGGACGAGTGTAGCAGCGGGAGGACGAGTGTAGCAGCGGGAGGACGAGTGTAGCAGCGGGAGGACGAGTGTAGCAGCGGGAGGACGAGTGTAGCAGCGGGAGGACGAGTGTAGCAGCGGGAGGACGAGTGTAGCAGCGGGAGGACGAGTGTAGCAGCGGGAGGACGAGTGTAGCAGCGGGAGGACGAGTGTAGCAGCGGGAGGACGAGTGTAGCAGCGGTACGGCGAGTGTAGCAGCGGGAGGACGAGTGTAGCAGCGGGAGGACGAGTGTAGCAGCAGGAGGACGAGTGTAGCAGCAGGAGGACGAGTGTAGCAGCAGGAGGACGAGTGTAGCAGCAGGAGGACGAGTGTAGCAGCAGGAGGACGAGTGTAGCAGCAGGAGGACGAGTGTAGCAGCAGGAGGACGAGTGTAGCAGCAGGAGGACGAGTGTAGCAGCAGGAGGACGAGTGTAGCAGCAGGAGGACGAGTGTAGCAGCAGGAGGACGAGTGTAGCAGCAGGAGGACGAGTGTAGCAGTAGTAGGGCAGGGCGGTATACTGGTTCAACCGGTATACCGGTTTTAATTTCCCGTATGATATGAATTTTTCATATTCCGTCATACTGGTGCACAGCCGAAACAACTTCTGTCGCTCTTCAACAGGCAGCAAAATATATTGTTCGCCGCTGAGGGCGCTACGGTCGGAGCTAGTTGTCTTAGCTGTATTGAGAGGGAACCCTAGTCATGGTCATAACAATTAATAACCCACAACTACCACTCTTTAACAAGAAAACACCACGACACAACAGTTTGTGACAAACTATTTGTAGCACTAATAATTGTACATTTATAAAATTTCACCGCCGAACTGCATGCTGGGTACAGCTAGCTAACAACAGTCTGCTAACAGCTGCGAGAGGCTCTGTCACTCCAGTGACGTTACATTAAAGAACAGAACAGAGCGATGCAGGATGAACAAAGACTGAACAACAAAAGGTATTTTGGGCAGACACATATGCAACGCTGATTACCGTAATATGTGTGGTATTTGTTATAAATGTACGTTGGTACACAGAGTGATAAGAAGCTGTACTTGGAGGGGCTTAGGACCCAGGGGAATGTAGGCGAAGGAAACAGGAAGTGACGGACTGGAAGACACGCCACACAAACAGCTGTTCACCACTCGCTGGCCGGCTGGTTCTTTTCTGCGTTAATTAATTAATGCTTTAACGCGGGGTAAAAATACCCTGATATTCCGTGAAACCGCCAGAATCTTACAAAATGAGATGCATTTTTGGTCATACTGCCCAGCCCCAAGTAGTAGTCGTAGGAGAGGAGCGTAGTAGTAGTAGTAGTAGTAGTAGTAGTAGTAGGAGGAGCATAGTAGTAGTAGTAGGAGGAGCGTAGTAGTAGTAATAGGAGAGGAGCGTAGTAGGAGAGGAGCGTAGTAGTAGTAGGAGAGGTATAGTAGTCGTAGTAGGAGAGTAGTCGTAGGAGAGGAGTGTAGTAGTAGCAACAGGAGAGGAGTGTAGCAGGAGGAGAGGAGTGTAGTAGCAACAGGAGAGGAGTGTAGTAGTAGCAACAGGAGAGGAGTGTAGTAGTAGCAACAGGAGAGGAGTGTAGTAGAGTAGTCTCACCTTTGCGTACTTCTCAGCTTCCTGTCTCACATCTTCAGGAATCAGTTGATGTCGTCCGTTCGTCACTGAGGGCAAAAAAAATGATTTACTGTCAATCAATCAGACAGACGTGCCAGCGAGCTGTGTGAGAGAGAGAGAGAGAGAGAGAGAGAGTGCAGCTCAGGGATTGGTCAGACAGCCAAGAGGAAGTGACATCACAGGAGTTCAGCCCAATTAGCGAAACTCTGACTCATCATTCCGTCCCTACTGACATCCGGTTTCAGTGATCAGTACTGATTGTTTCTGTGAAACAGGAAGTGGCTCCAGCTGAGCCCCGATTGGTCGACAGCTCACCTTCTCCCACCCAGCTGAGCTCCAACTCGAATGCTTTGTCCTTCACCTCGTCATGAACGATGTAGATTCTAGAGCAGAGACACAGGTTTACAGAGATACCTGAAGTCACCATTGGAGTACATCTACAGTACAAGTACTGCAGTACATGTACTCCAAACATTCAATCCATTATCACAAACGGGAAACAACTTCTACTTCACTTCCTGGAACCACTTAGTTTATATTAGAGCTTTAAACTTTAAGTACTAATACTCACATTTTGGCGACCTCTTTGACGAGCTCCCTGCAGGTCATCTCCTTCATCTGAGACAGAAGATCAACATCTTATTAAACTCTGCTCAATCAGCATCATTGATCAGTTCAGGGGTCATCAGATTTCAAACCTTTAATTAAAACTCACCCCCAGTTTTTCGATCTCTGTCTTTGCAGCTTGTTTTGCTTTCCCGATGGCACAACCCCAGTAACCCTGTGGTGACAAGCACAGTCCTGTTACTGGACCAGCAGGGGGCCACGTGTGTGAGCGAGAAGCAGGAGAGTGAGTGGTGCAGGTGTGTGTGAGAGAGACAGGGAGTTCAGCTCAGGGATTGGTCAGACAGCCAAGAGGAAGTGACATCACAGGAGTTCAGCCCAAATAGCGAAACTCTGACTCTCATCATTCCGTCCCTGCTGACATCTGTGCGTGTGTGTGTGCGTTAGATAGATAGATAGTAGTAGTATACTAGTAGTAGTGTATATATATATATATATACATATATATATATATATACATATACATATATATATACACATATATATACACATATACGTATATACACACACATATACACATATACGTATATACACACACGTATACATAATTAGGCTGAAGCATCTCTCCTGTGGTGCTGCAATGTAGTCCTCATGTGGTGACATTGAATTATTTTGGTTGTGTGTGTGTGGACTGACTCACATGTGAGATCCCTGATGGGTCGACCATGTAGAGTTGAGGACCGTCGTCTTTGTCATACGAGCCCAGAATGAAACTGTGGAGAGACGACATCATCATCACTTCCTGTCAGCAGCTCCTCTTTCTCACCGTTTCTTACGGCGGTCCCTGAACTCACCTGCAGCCGAACGGCCTCACGGCGCTGTAGAGTGTGTAGGCGTGGACGTACATGGCCACTCGGTCCGACAGGTGCTGCAACGACAGGAAGCACCGTAAGCACGCCGTTAGCTTAGCATCGCTGGCTGCACACGGTCCTCACAAGTATAGACTGACCTTCAGAGGGATGTCGTGTCCATAGCTAGACCTGAAGCTGGACGCTTCATCTCTCGCTACTTCAGACAGAGAACGAGCATCAGCCAACAGACCTGCTACCGCCTGGGGGGGGGGGGGGGGGGGGGGGGGCAGACAGGTGAGAGAGAGACGGAGAGGTGTGTGTGTGTGCAGGTGTGTGCGTGAGAGAGTTCAGCTCAGGGATTGGTCAGACAGCCAAGAGGAAGTGACATCACAGGAGTTCAGCCCAATTAGCGAAACTCTGACTCTCATCATTCCGTCCCTGCTGACATCTGTGCGTGTGTGTGGTTACCATGCCGACGTGTCTGTCGATGTTGAAGATACGTTTGTTAGATCCTTGTTCGTAGAGTTTTGACAGAACAAGTTTCTCCACCCCGAACACAACTCCATCTTTACAGCGGATAGCTATGGCCGTGCTACACACACACACACCCACACACACACACACACACACACACACACACAGAGTTAGATGTGTTCAGGTGGCTCCTTCATAATAAACAGCTGTGATCAGATTCACTACCTGCTGTTCTCTACGGCCTTCATAGCGTACTCCACCTGGAACACACGACCATCTGGAGAGAAGGTGGAGGCAGAGAGGTCGTACTGCAGGACACAGACAGACGGGAGGAGAGACACAGACGAGAGAGACAGACAGACGGGAGAGACACAGACGGGATGAGAGACAGACAGACGGGAGAGAGACAATGACAGACAGAAGGGAGCGAGACAGACAGACGGGAGGAGAGACAGACAGGTACCATATTTAGCAGGTTGTAAGAAATGATAAACTAATATTAATGAGTCATAACGTAGAGACGCTGTTAACGTCCCGGTGGTTCATGTTTACGGTGATTTAAAGAGATTCAAGTGTTAGTTTGGTCAGATTAAGCCGATAGAACCACTAGAACGTGTTCTTCAGGAGGAGAACCTCAGCTGACTCAGATATTTAAATATGATGTTTCTGAACTGAGTCTGGCACGAAACTACCGATGCTAACTGTTAGCATAGCATCGACTCTGCTCACACGTCATTATCACTCACTTATAGTCCTACAATGTCGCACTATGATGATACTACTGAGATACAATTATTTTAGTTGCGATAGTTTAAAAAAAAAGTTACATTTTAACTTCAAACACTGTACTTTCAATTTCACTTTAGCTTCTGCTAGCAGGCCTCGTTGTGACTCAGCAGGCTAACACGCTAGCTAGCTTCAGCAGGCTAACACGCCAGCTAGCTAGCTTCAGGTAACAATGACTGGTTTCCAGAATAAAAGGGGGATTATTCTAAGTGAACCGGATCAAAATCGGTATTCGGAGCGCAGAACCACTCACCCCGGTACCGATGGAGCTCATTTTAACTCAAGAGTCTGGATCCTGTGAACAGCTTTCAGTCCGCTGCTCCTGAGATTCATCACACTGTGACGTCTCACTCACCGACTTCCGGCTAATAACAGCCTCCATAATAAAAGCACCGAGTGAAAACGATGTTTCAGCACGCCACAACCTTTTTACCTGAGCAGTGGAGCTGGTGCAACATGTTCTCTGTAGGGCTGCGCCACATCAATCAATGTCAGCGAACACCCAGAATGATTTCATGCAAACATGAAGGTATCAAACACGTATTACTGCTTTACAGTGAAATATTTAACCTTTATTCCAACATGCAGAAAAGCAGAAAATAACACTTTGATAAACACGTCAGGACATCTTATTATAGGCTCAGTATAATATAATATGTATATCATATAATAACATATATATCATATAATATATATATATATCATATAATAATGTATATATCACATCATATATATATCACATAATAATATATATATTTCATATAATAATATATATATATCATATAATAATATATATATATCTCATACAATCATATATATCATGTAATAATATATATATATCATATAATAATATATATATCATATAATAATATATATATCATATAATAATATTCACTATAACATAAAACACACACACACATATATAATAATGTATTAATAACTATATATCATGTCTCAGCATGTCTTCATGTCTCTCACTCCCTAACTGTCCGTGCTGGATCCGTCCCCGTTGTTTTAAAGCTGAATAAGTGATTAGCATGACGTCATGCAGCTAGCTAACCTGTCAGGTGTTCAGCTGGTGGAGAAGCTTCATGTACTGCTTCCCTTTCCCGCGAGTCTGCTGTCTGGTTGTGAGGTCAGGCTGATCTGATATCAGCTCTTTGGCTGAAGGTTCTCCTCAAAGTTCTCAAACGGGTCTTGGGGGAGGATCGCGAAGATCACTTCCGGTTTGAACTTCCGGTTCAAGAGAAACATTAACATTAAGGGTTAAAGATGGAACAAAAAATAAACATGAAATCAGAAGATATTTATTTATTTATTCATCAAATATTTGATTTTGTCATCAAAGATGTTTTGACAAAACAAGTAAATAGATGATATAAAGTTACCTCTCATCTTGTGAGGAAAGAGCCTGAAGACGTTCACATCAGGGAGTATAATTATAAAGTACGAAATAAATACACACAATTATACATCATATTTCTTGTCGTTTTCATGGTAATGTGATATGTTGCTGCAAAGTGCTGTCCCGTTCCTATTTACACCATCTCAAGCCCTCACAGCCTCTCACACTCACCCACTCACCAGGTGACGTCAGTGAGTCCTTGAGGGTTCAGGGTTTGAGGCCTTGGTTGGGACACTGGGATTTGCCCTAAGAGACTTGGGATGTACCCTTAATTGTCATTTCCTCGCTTGAACCGGAAGTTGTTCTGCGCCGCCATGTTGACGGCCGTCCCAAAGCTCTTATTTCTGCTCTGAGGAGTGAGGAGTGAGGAGGGAGGAGGGAGGAGGGAGGAGTGAGGAGTGAGGAGGGAGGAGGGAGGAGGGACCTCGGAGGAGCCATGAGCGAGGACCCACGAGACCAGACTTCCAGGAAGTGTTTTAACGGCCGACACGCCCCCTCATGGTTCATCAGTCATGTGATTGGACGCTGCAGCCGATCGGACTGACTGACTGAGTTTAACACCAGAGTGAAGACGGATCACAGAATAAACTCTAGTTTACATTTGATGAGGTTTCTGATTCAACATCTGGTTTAAATAAATGTTCATTGTAGTCTGAACAACAAAAGGACCACAAACAACTTTCTACATTTATTAGAAAGATTTGTGTTTTCATGATCTGATGATTAAGTACAGTGGTGATCACTGTGTGTCTTTATTAGTTATTATATTATTAGTTACTGTTATTAAGTACAGTGGTGATCACTGTGTGTCTTTATTAGTTATTATATTATTAGTTACTGTTATTAAGTACAGTGATGATCACTGTGCGTCTTTGTCTGTGTGATGTAGGTCAGTAGTTCTCAACTGGTCTGGCTGTGGGACCCACCATCACCCCTTAATGACAAGCCGGGACCCACGACCCAAATAATTTATATATATATATATATATATATATATATATATATATATATATATATATATATATAGATAGATAGATATAAATTTGGGTATATCTATATTCAAGAAGTCTAGTCGTAGTAACATCTCTGTGTAGTCAACTGTCAAATCAAATAAAGAAAGTACACATCAATTATATTTTAACAATTATTATTCTCATTTTTCAAATTTAACTGGATGGATTATAAATACATAGAAATACATGAATACATGTTCTTCTCATTTCAAGTAAAATAACGTCTGGATTAAAAAATAAATTATGTAACGAAATTCATTTTAGAAAAACGAATTTCACTGAATTGTCCTGCAGCTTTAAATTCAGTTCATTCAGCTTGAAGTGAAGAAGACACAATGTTATATTTTTCTCATCTTCTAAAAAGAGAAAGTAGTGTTTGAAGAATTCACCTCTATGAGTCTGTCCAGTCAGAGTCTAGTGACTCTGGTCTCTCTGGACATTTCTCTCTTTTGGAGATCGTCCTATGATTTGACTTTCACATCTCACACTCAACAGTCCTGCTCTGTCTCTGTGTCCTCGTCTCTCCCCGTGTGTCACAGTGTGTGAACATCTCACTGAGTCAGGAAACTTGTCAGAATACTCATATTTGTTTGGCTGAGCTTCATCACGTGATGTGATTCACAACGCATTGGTCGGTGTTTTTCCTGCACCGCTGAACAAGTGCTGTAAATGCTGGAATAATTCCGCTGCATGAAAAATGCCCTTCACAATAAAATCACAACTTTTTTTTTGTCAGTCAAAGGCCCGCGACCCACTGAAAACTGGTCCGTGACCCACTTTTGGGTCGCGACCCACCAGTCGAGAATCACTGATGTAGAGGAACATCCTAGCCCCGCCCCCTCCTAGCCTCCCGTACAATCAGACGGCGCCACCTCCTCCCAGTAAAGCGCTGACACAGATGGTTGTAAGAAAAGTGTCCATAAAGTTTATTGAGTCTCTGGTGGATTACAGACCTCATGAAACTTTAAACAATGAAAACGTTGTGAATCATAAATCATCTTTTTATTACTCTTTTTCTCTTCTCCATCTTGAATCAGAAATGGAAGCTTTGGTCACGTAAGAGTGAAAAAACATTCGTATACTGTGACTTTAAAACATAAAACATTCTGGACAATGAATCAAACGGAGCCGCTGGTCTCTATGGCAACAAACAGCTGATCAAAGAAAAACGAGCTACATTAGTGAAGATGAGGATGACTATGAAGACTAGCGTTCATTAGTTCACTAATACAAACATATACAAGGCTTCTTTATGTTGCGACATTACACTTTAATAAGAACCGACAGCTGTACTCTCAACGCGTCACACAGCAGCAGAACAGGAAGTTCACCTACACAATAAAACCACCACACACCGCCAAAATCTGACGACAGACAAAAGGAGAGGACACAGTGAACCGTCCCATGAAAACATCTCCACACGTCTCGTTTTCCTGAAGTGAAGAAGAGTCGCGTTAGAAACGTCTTCACTTTTCAGCCTCACATTCTAAACATCGACAGGAAACTAGTTCATGTTTACTGGAGCTCATTGACTGCACAGAAAAGAGAAAATAGTTTCCACAGAATTATGAAATCAGTCGTTTATTAAGGGGTCATAACTGTTATATTATGTGATAATTATGAAAACATTTTAAATAGAAACAGGTTGAAAGACTTCTGACTCAGCAGAAGACAAAAACAGTTCATAAGATGTTGAGACCATCAGGGACCAACTGGGACCAGGTCCTGCTGAAGTAGCAGACTTTCAGGTGGATCTGATGGATACTTGATCTGCTGGTATTGATCATCTCGGGACCAATTTAACATGTTTTCTTCTATCATATAAGTTCTCCTTCAAATAAAAGTTATTTATTTTGAAGTTCTTGATGTTTGAACTTTGAGAAATTTTGTTCATTGAAAGAAACTGATAATCGGATACTGTACTGGGACCAGTATCACCACAGTAGAACTGGTAGACTGGGAAGGATTTGTTTAATTTGGATAAAAACATGAATTTGTTGTCTTTTCTGTGAATGTCACTCAGGAGAGAAAGAGGCTGATCACACTAGTCCTGCTGGACCAGTAGAACCGGTACAGGTGCTTCAGGTCGGATAATGCTGCTGGAGAGGACTGGGAAGAGAAGAGAAGATGAAGAGGACGGTGTCTGGTTAGTGATGACGACGACACACTTCATGTCTATTCTCTCTCCGGTCCACAGTTCTCAATGTCATTCGTCCACCCAGGCTCCGCCCACAGTGGGTTGATGTGGGCGGGGTTGTATAAAAGGGGCGTGTCCGGTCGATGTTGGGCAGCGTCGAACAGTTAAGTGTTACCTTTCAGGACACCCAGACAACTCTGCAGCAGCTGGAGGTTCCCCTGCAGGTGAGAGGGGCGGGGTCAGAGACGCAGGTGTAGAGAGACACAAGTGCACAGTTGGACAGAGGGACATGTGTACAGAGGGACAGGTATACGGGGTGACTGTGGCAGATGTCGTCATTTGTTACCTTGGCGTGTTTGAGCTCCAGCTCTGCCAGCTCCACCAGGTTCTTCCTGAAAGCTGCCACTCGTCTCGTCTTGAAGTCTATGAGCTCTGCAATCAGAACAGAATCCAGATCAGTAAAAGTACCACGGATCCGAAGTAAAGGTACAAAGGATCCGGAGTAAAGGTACAAAGGATCCGAAGTAAAGGTACAAAGGATCCGGAGTAAAAGTACAAAGGATCCGAAGTAAAAGTACAAAGGATCCGAAGTATCCGAAGTAAAAGTACAGAGGATCCGAAGTAAAGGTACCAAGGTTCTGGAGTAAGAGTATCACGGATCTGAAGATAAATCAGTATATTGTGTGAGGACCGTTTCCCCTCCTACTCTCTGTGTGTTTAGTTGGAGCTGTGAAAGTGAAGGCAGTCTCTCACAGGTAGAACATGCAGACTAGACTGACCTTGCTTGGCAGACTCAGAGATCTTCTCAAACTTGTGGCAGCAGAGCTGCTGGCTGGTCTCGGCCTGCAGGACGTCTCTGTTTTTGGCTCGAGCTTTATCCAGAGCCTTGTTAGCATTTTCATAGTCCACCAGAGATCGGCTCCTCCGGTACAGCAAGTCCTGCAGCCACATCGCCGCAATATTCAGTGGCTGAACGAACTTTTAACATTTGATTCAGAAAAGGTGTTTTACTGAGCGAGGTGACATTGTTACTTTATTAGAATGAACACACACTGTAGGTTATTTTGACTCACATACAAACACTCACTACAGCACCAAATCCACGGCTGACAATAGTCCCCTCCTGTTTATTTCATAAAAACTATTTTACTATCTTAAAAAACTGATCGCACATCAAGATGGCGCCTCGTACTGCGCTCTCTCGTACTTTTTCTGTTTTTGTCTGTCTCGTTTCCGGCTCTCCCTCTCTGATCACATTCAGCAGAGAGGAACTCTTAAACATCCGTCTATTCACTGGTCAAACTTTTTCGCCGCATTTCATCCAACCAGAAAGTTTTTCAGAGCTTTTAGTTGGAGGAGCAGCGGCTCTACTCGGAATCTATCGGAGACGCCGACGAGGGAAGCGAGCAGGAGCGCTCGTTAATCTGCATCAGCGGGGATTCAGAACTGCGCTCCCGTCAATTCATCTGGCGAACGTCCGCTCTCTGGCCAACAAGATGGATGAGCTGCTGCTCCTCAACAAACTAAAAAAGGACTTTAGCAGATCCACCGCCCGGTGCTTCACTGAAAGCTGGCTCGGTGAGCACATCCCGGACAGCGCACTACATCTGCCGCATTTCTCTGCATTTATAGTTTTCTACTGTACCGAAACGTGGCTCCACTGTATCGTACCGAACCGTGAATTTTGTGAACCGTTACACCCCTAATAAACATTTAACAGCTATATATATATATAGATAGATAAGATAGATAGATAAGATAGATAGAGCTGTTAAATGTTTATACCTACATCTGTTGTACTTTTTTGCTGCCCTTTTATTCTTTATATATTATTCTTGTTTATTGTAAAATAGTGTGTTGTATGTACACAGAGCGGAGTGGAAACCGGAGTCAAATTCCATGTATGTGTACGCATACAGAGCCAATAAAGCTGATTGTGATTCTAACTGCAAGGCTAACTCTGAGGCTAACTGTCGGGCTAACTGTAAGGCTAACTGTCGGGCTAACTGTCGGGCTAACTGTCGGGCTAACTGTAAGGCTAACTGTAAGGCTAACTGTAAGGCTAACTGTCGGGCTAACTATAAGGCTAACTGTAAGGCTAACTGTCACGCTAACTATAAGGCTAACTGTCGGGCTAACTGTAAGGCTAACTGTCGGGCTAACTGTCGGGCTAACTGTCGGGCTAACTGTCGGGCTAACTGTAAGGCTAACTGTAAGGCTAACTGTAAGGCTAACTGTAAGGCTAACTGTCGGGCTAACTGTAAGGCTAACTGTAAGGCTAACTGTAAGGCTAACTGTAAGGCTAACTGTAAGGCTAACTGTAAGGCTAACTGTAAGGCTAACTGTAAGGCTAACTGTCGGGCTAACTGTCGGGCTAACTGTAATGCCGTGTTCACAGCGGTCGCGTTAGTTTTTTGACGCGCGTCGAGATTACATACAAAGTCTCTGCACAGACGCGATGAGACTGGCGCGCCGCGATTTTGCGATGGCGCGTTGGACGCGTTATTGCAGTGCGGTGGACGCGTTGGATGCGTTGGACGCCGCAAAATCGCCAACGCGCGAGTTGAAATTTTTCAACTTCAGCGACATAATGGCGTGACGCTGTGGCGCGATAGCCTATCAGCGTTGAGTTGCTCCCCTGTCATCACTGGCTTCCTGCCGTTGTTGAATCAGGAAATAAATCCCGTAGCCGTCTGTGTTCACCAGAGCTCTACGATACCTCATATCAACAGAGACCGGACCAAACTATGTGTATGCATGTGTGTGTGTAAACCATACGGTACAAACAATGAACAGACGCCGTATTTACGTCTACGTGACGTTATTGAGTGCTGGTGGAGCTGCTACGATGTTAGCATAGCCTAGCACCGACCCATCAGAGCTCCATTGAGAAGACCAGTAACCTACAAATCGGCATCATTACGTAGTTATTTCGGAGTCCCTTTTTGTCGGTTTATTGCCGTTGAATCACAGCCAATCAGTTTATTTAGTGTTCCTACAGCTGTAGTAAACAGCGACCGGTGGCTTGCTAGACAGTGAATACAGCTCGATACAATCCACGGAGCTCCTCTGAACATGTTATGAACCAGACATGACGGCGTTTGGCATTCCGATGTTTGAGGGACTTCCACAACACGTACAAAACACGTACAAACACGTCCTTATTCCTTTCACGGTTGACAGCGGAAAGAAATGGCGGCCAGGTGAACGGCTTCCAGTCGATAAACCACGCCCCCTCTCCGGCGCTACGAGATTTTGCGGCGTTTGGTGTGAACACGACCGGCGGCGCGTTGGACGCGATTGTGCAGTGCGTCAAAACATCAACGCGACCGGTGTGAACGCAGCATAAGGCTAACTGTAAGGCTAACTGTAAGGCTAACTGTAAGGCTAACTGTAAGGCTAACTGTAAGGCTAACTGTAAGGCTAACTGTCGGGGCTAACTGTCGGGGCTAACTGTCGGGCTAACTGTAAGGCTAACTGTAAGGCTAACTGTAAGGCTGTGGACCTAACTGTAAGGCACAGATCTACCCAGCATGCACTGTGCGTTGATGGATTCTGTTCAGACCCATAAGGATCGGACGAGGTCTGACCTTTGCAGCCTGTGACTCTCTCAGGTAATATTTCAGCAGGTCGGCCAGCTTCAGGTCTTCATCCGCTGCAACTCGAGCTTCAATCTTCTGTAAAACAACGACAGAAACCTTCACAAGTCTGATGTGAACAAAACAACACACTGCTACAGACAACATCAAGAAACATACTCTTGTTTTCTCAAACAGCTCCGACACTTTCAGGAAGAACCTGGAACAGATGAAACGGGAAACCGATCAACTGGAGGAAGTGGAAATTAAATAATGAAACCAAAATAAACCGGCACACTGTCAGCAGATGTCTGTTCGTACTTGCAGAGGTCTGTGGAGTCCTGCGTTCCTAATGTGTAGAGAGACGAGGCGATTCTGTTGATGTCATCTGCAGCATCTGAACACAAATACCTGACTTTTAGTCCCATGATGCACCTGGACAGTGTCTCCCATTAGCCTCAGTTATTAAATCAGCTTGATTCTTACTTTTGTGCGAGCGGATCATTCTGTCAGATTTGGCCGAAGCGTCTTTTACTCTGTTGTGATATTCCAACAGAAACGTCTTCTCGTGCTCAAAGAAGTCGTCCACGTCCTGAAAAACATTAAATATCCATGAAACCTGACGGACGCGAGACCTTTGAACTCAGGTAGAAGCTCTGAGCTCTGAACTCTGAACCGTCACCTTGACTCCGGCCACAAGGACGCCGTCCGCCGACTTCACCACGTTCTTGAAGAAATCCTCCAGCTTCTCTTTCTTGTTCTTCCCTCGTACACTCAGCTGTCAGAGAGGAGGTCACAGGTCACACAAGCAGCAGATACAAAACATATGTCTTCCTTTAAGAATTGATCATTTCTCCTGTGGAGTACCACAAGGCTCCTACTTAAGACTCTTTTATTGTTTTTTATGTCATCTTTGACATCTTAGATTAATATGTTATCTTATAAACAGGAGCAGAGTGAGACCTCTCGGCTCAGAGGTGTGTAGTTTTACTGTCAGGCGACTCACGTCCTGGTTGTACTCCAGGAAGACGTGGAAGTTGAGGTCTTTCCTGAGGACAGGATGAGCCGCCACACGACACAGGAAGACCTCGTGCATGGCGACGGTCTTCTTAAAGATGGCCAGGTACTCTCTGAAAACAGAGCAGTAAGCGGTCAGCTTTACTACCGGCTCAGCGGCGCTCCAGACGATCAGTGTAGAGAAAGATCAGTCGGTAGGTCAGTATGTAGATCGGTAGCAGGGACGTGCGGTCAGGGGAGACAGGTGAAGCTCATCATATAAAACAAATGATGAAATAAATATTGATATTCTCTATTGATCAGTGCTATAAATGTCATTTCTGTATGAATCTCTGAATCTGCGCATGCCGTGTTCAAACAGAGGAGACACGTGAGCTGTGCAATCCCTCACTAACTGGCTTTTGCTTTCTCATAGTTTGTCACCACTGTAATATTTGTAGACATTGTTATTTCCATAGAACACGTCATGTATTTCACGTCTGTGTAGAACATACAGTCTTGCTGATCAGACATTAACGCAGTGAAGAAGCACAGAGGGGATGTAAACAGTACCTCTACCTCGATGACGTATGCTTGTTCTGCCGTTGCTCTTCTTCTACACTTCTCTTCTTCTTCTTATATTTTGCTTTGACCGCAAAAATGGAAGATTCTATATCTCAGCTTAAAAATGTCTCAAAAAACAGGGAAATATGACGAACTCAACGTCTGACAGGTAAAGTAACCCATGTGTTTGTTGTTCTCTTTATACATCCGTGGTTGTCACACAGATTATCACGGGATCTCCAGATTTCCGCGGGTGGCGCCCACGAGCGCTCCGCTTCTGAAACGCTCCCGGAGGAATCAAATACGTAGCGTACCTGTGTGTGTAGCGCAGAGGTCGCCAGCACGGCGCCACGTGAGTCGCCCGCAAGGCATGTTCTAAAAATAGCACGAGTCCCCATGGAGCTCCGGCTAACATTGTAGTTGCTGTTTTTTTTTAAATCAAAAACGCATTAGTGTAGATTTTAAAATGACAACATGTCTTCTCATAAGAGAGTCGGGTACCCGGAGGCGCACGGCGGACAGCCAGGACGAGGCGCCGCACCGCTCTGGGTTTTCAGGTTCTGAATGGCGGCGCTTCCCGTTGGCGCGGGACGCGCGCCGCGAGCGCACCCAGTCGTCAGGTCCGGAAAACAACGCAGGGGTGAAACAGATTAACAGAAATAAAAGCTGCATGTTTAAATATGTATGTGTAGCTAGTAGGGGTGTAACGGTTCACAAAACTCACGGTTGGGTTCGGTACGATACAGTGGAGCCACGGTTCGGTACGTTTCGGTTCAGTAGAAAACTATAAATGCAGAGAAATGTACTTTATTCATTAAAACTGCGCTACACTGTAGCGTCTCACAGCGCAGAAGTGCCGACTGGAGTAGAACGCGTTTCTTTGGTGGTGGGCGGGTCAGAGAGCACGCTGTCTGTTACGTCATGTGGGTTGCCAGTTTGACAACAGTGGCTCCACCGAAAACATAATATTTCCCACAATTTAAGCTTCTGCATTTTCCAAATGCACTAGTATTATTATACTATTACTATTATTGTATTATAGTAGTATTATTATACTATTATTATTATTATTATTATACTATTACGATTATTATATTATACTAGTATTATTATACTATTACTATTATTATATTATACTGGTATTATTATTATACTAGTATTATTATACTATTACTATTATTGTATTATAGTAGTATTATTATACTATTACTATTATTATACTATTATTATTATTATTATTATACTATTACGATTATTATATTATACTAGTATTATTATACTATTACTATTATTATATTATACTGGTATTATTATTATACTAGTATTATTATACTATTACTATTATTGTATTATTATTATTATTATACTATTACGATTATTATATTATACTAGTATTATTATACTATTACTATTATTATATTATACTAGTATTATTATACTATTACTATTATTATATTATACTAGTATTATTATACTATTACTATTATTATATTATACTGGTATTATTATTATACTAGTATTATTATACTATTACGATTATTATATTATACTAGTATTATTATACTATTACTATTATTATATTATACTAGTATTATTATACTATTACTATTATTATATTATACTGGTATTATTATTATACTAGTCTTATTATACTATTACTATCATTGTATTATAGTAGTATTATTATACTATTACTATTATTATACTATTATTATTATTATTATTATACTATTATGATTATTATATTATACTAGTATTATTATACTATTACTATTATTATATTATACTGGTATTATTATTATACTAGTATTATTATACTATTACTATTATTGTATTATTATTATTATTATTATACTATTACGATTATTATATTATACTAGTATTATTATACTATTACTATTATTATATTATACTAGTATTATTATACTATTACTATTATTATATTATACTGGTATTATTATTATACTAGTATTATTATACTATTACTATTATTGTGTTATACTAGTATTATTATACTATTACTATTATTATATTATACTAGTATTATTATACTATTACTATTATTATATTATACTAGTATTATTATACTATTACTATTATTATACTATTATTATTATTATAGTATTACGATTATTATATTATACTAGTATTATTATACTATTACTATTATTATATTATACTAGTATTATTATACTATTACTATTATTATATTATACTAGTATTATTATACTATTACTATTATTATACTATTATTATTATTATACTATTACGATTATTATATTATACTAGTATTATTATACTATTACTATTATTATATTATTATTATACTAGTATTATTATACTATTACTATTATTGTGTTATACTAGTATTATTATACTATTATTATATTATACTAGTATTATTATACTATTACTATTATTATATTATACTAGTATTATTATACTATTACTATTATTATATTATACTGGTATTATTATTATACTAGTATTATTATACTATTACTATTATTATATTATACTAGTATTATTATACTATTACTATTATTATATTATACTGGTATTATTATTATACTAGTATTATTATACTATTACTATTATTATACTAGTATTATTATACTATTATTATATTATACTAGTATTATTATACTATTACTATTATTATACTATTATTATTATTATACTATTACGATTATTATATTATACTAGTATTATTATACTATTACTATTATTATATTATACTGGTATTATTATTATACTAGTATTATTATACTATTACTATTATTGTGTTATACTAGTATTATTATACTATTATTATATTATACTAGTATTATTATACTATTACTATTATTATATTATACTGGTAGTATTATTATACTATCACTATTATTGTGTTATACTAGTATTATAACTTTTAATTTCTTTAAACTTGTCTTGTTCTGTGTTTTTCTGTCTAACTATGTGTTCCTTGTGTTGCTGCCTGTCTTGCCAGCTCTCCCTTGCAAAAGAGATTTTTAATCTCAATGGACTACCTGGTTAAATAAAGGTTTAAAAAATAAATAAATAAAATTCTTCTTTTTATGCAAACGTGTTGTTCGGTTCGTCATGCGTACCGAACCGCGAGCCTCGTACCGAACGGTTCAATACGAATACGCGTATTGTTACACCCCTAGTAGCTATACCATCATTATTCATCATTCTTAAGAATTATTGTGAGGAATAATTGACATGTCATCAAACAGTCTCTTCACATATATTATTATTGTTAAGATGATCTGTGCAACTCTGTTATTCAGGAAGTTTGTATCAAATAAGTAGCCCTTCATACTACTCGGTATCCTTGAAGTAGCTCTCAGTCTGAAAAAAGTTGGTGACCCCTGGTGTAAAGCATGCTGATATGAAATATGAAAAACAACGTGTCACTAGTAGTCAATGTGCAAGCTACCAATTGAAAGGTGATTTAATCTACTCTATTGGGTTCATATATTTGTAAATCTGACTCTGAAAGAGGCAGTGCCTCACCAGCCACGAACCTCACCGCACTAAATCAGTAGATGGGTAGTTAAATCGGTCGGTAGGTCGGCAGATCAGTGGGTAGATGGGTAGTTAAATCGGTCGGTAGGTCGGTAGATCAGTGGGTAGATGGGTAGTTAAATCGGCAGATCAGTGGGTAGATGGGTAGTTAAATCGGCAGATCAGTGGGTAGATGGGTAGTTAAATCGGTCGGTAGGTCGGCAGATCAGTGGGTAGATGGGTAGTTAAATCGGTAGATCAGTGGGTAGATGGGTAGTTAAATCGGTAGATCAGTGGGTAGATGGGTAGTTAAATCAGTAGATCAGTGGGTAGATGGGTAGTTAAATCAGTAGATCAGTGGGTAGATAAATCGGTAGATCAGTGGGTAGATGGGTAGTTAAATCAGTAGATCAGTGGGTAGATGGGTAGTTAAATCAGTAGATCAGTGGGTAGATGGGTAGTTAAATCGGCAGATCAGTGGGTAGATGGGTAGTTAAATCGGTAGATCAGTGGGTAGATGGGTAGTTAAATCGGTAGATCAGTGGGTAGATGGGTAGTTAAATCAGTAGATCAGTGGGTAGATGGGTAGTTAAATCAGTAGATCAGTGGGTAGATGGGTAGTTAAATCGGTCGGTAGGTCGGCAGATCAGTGGGTAGATGGGTAGTTAAATCGGTCGGTAGATCAGTGGGTAGATGGGTAGTTAAATCGGTCGGTAGGTCGGCAGATCAGTGGGTAGATGGGTAGTTAAATCGGTAGATCAGTGGGTAGATGGGTAGTTAAATCGGCAGATCAGTGGGTAGATGGGTAGTTAAATCGGTAGATCAGTGGGTAGATGGGTAGTTAAATCAGTAGATCAGTGGGTAGATGGGTAGTTAAATCGGTCGGTAGGTCGGCAGATCAGTGGGTAGATGGGTAGTTAAATCGGCAGATCAGTGGGTAGATGGGTAGTTAAATCGGTAGATCAGTGGGTAGATGGGTAGTTAAATCAGTAGATCAGTGGGTAGATGGGTAGTTAAATCGGTCGGTAGGTCGGCAGATCAGTGGGTAGATGGGTAGTTAAATCGGTCGGTAGGTCAGTAGATCAGTGGGTAGATGGGTAGTTAAATCTGCAGATCAGTGGGTAGATGGGTAGTTAAATCGGCAGATCAGTGGGTAGATGGGTAGTTAAATCGGTCGGTAGGTCGGCAGATCAGTGGGTAGATGGGTAGTTAAATCGGTAGATCAGTGGGTAGATGGGTAGTTAAATCAGTAGATCAGTGGGTAGATGGGTAGTTAAATCGGTCGGTAGGTCGGCAGATCAGTGGGTAGATGGGTAGTTAAATCGGTCGGTAGGTCGGCAGATCAGTGGGTAGATGGGTAGTTAAATCGGTCGGTAGATCAGTGGGTAGATGGGTAGTTAAATCGGTCGGTAGGTCGGCAGATCAGTGGGTAGATGGGTAGTTAAATCGGTCGGTAGATCAGTGGGTAGATGGGTAGTTAAATCGGTCGGTAGGTCGGCAGATCAGTGGGTAGATGGGTAGTTAAATCGGTAGATCAGTGGGTAGATGGGTAGTTAAATCGGCAGATCAGTGGGTAGATGGGTAGTTAAATCGGTAGATCAGTGGGTAGATGGGTAGTTAAATCGGTAGATCAGTGGGTAGATGGGTAGTTAAATCGGTCGGTAGGTCGGTAGATCAGTGGGTAGATGGGTAGTTAAATCGGTAGATCAGTGGGTAGATGGGTAGTTAAATCGGCAGATCAGTGGGTAGATGGGTAGTTAAATCGGTAGATCAGTGGGTAGATGGGTAGTTAAATCGGTAGATCAGTGGGTAGATGGGTAGTTAAATCGGTAGATCAGTGGGTAGATGGGTAGTTAAATCGGCAGATCAGTGGGTAGATGGGTAGTTAAATCGGTAGATCAGTGGGTAGATGGGTAGTTAAATCGGTAGATCAGTGGGTAGATGGGTAGTTAAATCGGTAGATCAGTGGGTAGATGGGTGGTATCAGTGACTCACGCCTCCAGCTCCTGCTTCATCTTGGTGAACTCCTCCTTGGTCATGGATCCTTCTCCCTCCCCCAACTTCTGCAGCTTCTCTCTGGATGCATCAAAGTCTGGTCTGGGGGGGGCTGGGGGGATCTACACAACAACAATAATGGAATCATTAGGGCCCGATCACCGACGTAGTCAGAGTGGAGAACCTATTGTTATTCTAATGTTTATTATGAGGGCCCAAGCACCGACGACGTCAGGCGGCGAGGTCCCGATTGAAACTGGAGCAATTATTTGTTCAACACTGACATTGAACGACCTTTGTTTTATGTGGCGCCCATGTCACGCACATTTCGTGCCGTTCGCCATGAAAGAGGAAGTTGTTGTAACTCCAAGGTATTTTATTTTATTTCCATGCCAACATTTTCACAAAGTCATAGCGCCACCTACTGGCAAAAGGAAATGACAAGTTCTATACTTTGATGTACTCCGACTAGGACGTTGCCCAGATTGTCTCAAATTTGGTAAGGTAATATATGGTAATATATCTGTTGTCGTTAAACACTGTTGCCGTGGCAACGCATCATTCACCATGTGGCTCAGGATGCTCAGCAAGCCTTGGGACTTTGCACAGGTGTCATAGGTGATGGAAATAAATATTTCATATGGCTTTTTGGCTTGACCCTTTCAAATTGCCTCGACAGCGCCCCCTACAAATATTCAAAAACGCAGCCCCAGCTCTACGTTTGACCTACATGTATGATATTTGGTCGGCACATGTATCACATGAAGACTTAAAAAAAGTGTCTTGGGACCATGCTCTAAAATTAACTGGAAGTTGGCCATTTTGATTTTTCCCATGATTTCTAGTCGCTATACTTTAACGAGCTCCTCCTAGGGATTTTGTCAGATCCACTTCAAATTTGGTCAGAATAATCGAAAGACCTTCGTTATTAAACGTTACTCGAAGCTTTACGTTTGATGGGATGGCGTAGCCGTGGCATGGCGGCCATTGTAAGGGATTCGCCATTAAACAAGCTGATGCAACTCCACTGGACTCGCTCAAATCTGTCCCAAACTTGCCATATTTGATATAGAGCAAAAGAATGCGTGTTCTAGCACCACATAGTGGATACAGGAACTGGTGGAATATTTGACCTACAAAATTTCCAGCGTCACACAGTCCAAGCATTAAAAATACGTCGAACTTCTGGGTGCGTTGTGTGATGGTCACAGATATTTATGGCCACTTCTGCCGGCGTCACGCCAGAACCCCCGAGACACGAGGAAGGTGCGAGGGCCCGTCCATCGCTGCTTGCAGCTTTAATTACGGTTATTGTTCTTCTGTTTATTATTATTAGGGCCTGAGCACCGATAACTTCGGGCCGCGAGGTCCCCATTGAAACTGTAGGAATTATTATTGTTCGTTTTCTCTTGAATGAAACACCTTTTTGGGAGCTTTATCATGTCCCCAACCTCCCCATATTTGGCGAGCATATCAGGACTGCGGGAGAATTTGATATTTTATGGGTCGCATGCTCGAGCATGACAAAATTGCTCGCTAGCGCCCCATAGAAGTTGGAAAGGCAAGCTCCGACGGCCTGTATGTCCAAATGACTTAAAGGTTTACGGACATGACCTACTGAATGAGTTCTACAAAAAATCCTCTTGGGACCCTAAGCTCCGCCTACTAACATTTTCCACAATTTTGAATTGTGTAAAAAAATAAATAAAACAATTAAAATAATTCACTTCTCCTAGACCAGGGGTCTCTAACTGGCGGACCACGGTCCGGATCCGGACCCAGGACCTAAAATCGATATTTTGGAATCACACATATATTAGACAGCGGGTTTGTACTTTAACCGGTAGGGTTGCACGGTCTATCGATACTAAAAAGGTACCGCGGTACCTGTATGTTAAAACGACACTGCATATTTTTTGTGTCGATACTTCATTAAAATAGCGCGATCAGAGCGCAGTCGCTGCTCCGCCCCCTGCAGGCATGCAAGGGGGCGGGGCCGCAAGGGGGCGGGGCTGCCCAGCACTCACAGCAACAGGCAGCGCTCACTCACAGAGAGCGATCACAGGGGAGACATGCACGAGCTTTTACCGACCGTCATCGGCTTGTTGGAAAACAAGATGCCAGAAGTATCGTCTGGAAGTACTTTGGCGATATTGCAGACAGTGAAGGAAAGCCCACTGACCGACAGAGACCGTCTGTGAAACGTGCTTCACAGCCACACAGACAAAGTGAGGCAACACGTCTAACACGGCAAAGCACCTTTCAGACAGACACCCCCAACCAAAGAACGACGGGTCAGCAAATGTGATTGTAAACATGAACACCCCCAAGCTCAATTAATCAATTTAAAGCTGCAGGACAATTCAGTGAAATTCATTTTTCTAAAATGAATTACTTCATTTTAAGATGCACATTCTTCAAAAGCTTTCTGTTATGTCAGTTATTCTTTAATCCATTATTTTACTAGAAATGAGAAGAACATTTATTTATGTATTATTTATAATCCATCCAGTTAAATTTGAAAACTGAGAATTATATATATATATATATATATATATATATATATATATATATATATATATATATATAGTGACGTCATATAAAATGACGTCACGGGCCGGGGGCCGGATTTGGCCCGCGGGCCGGGAGTTTGAGACCCCTGAGGTAAACCATGTAAACCATGCAAGTCCAAATCCAATCAGCAGGGAGTTGAACCCATCCCAGTAAACTGACAGTCTGTTATGTTGCAAACACTGAAGCACATTCACACACATTCATTTTCTTAATGATCTTTAACAGCTTACATTTATGATTGTATCGGAGTTACACTCTAAACATTTGAGGCTTCAGACCTGGCAACAGGATCTTGCTACGCTGCTGGTCTACGCAGGAAACGTCTCACTCGTGCACGCAGGAACCAGAGTCCTGCTAGGACCCTCCATGTGCGTGCAGATTGCGAGGGCAGTTACGTTTCCAGTTATGCAACTGAAACCGTTTCTAATGTTCAGAATCCAGACGGATCCACAGATCAATACTCCCAGTGAACAGTGTGTGTGTGTGTGTGTGTGTGTGTGTGTGTGTGTGTGTGTGTGTGTGTGTGTGTGTGTGGGGGGGGTTCTTACGATGTATCCTGCGTACTCTTCGTTCTCCACGAACGAGTCGTGAAGCCAGATGAACTCTTCGTGCTGTCGGACCACCGAGAACTCGTTCTGCTTGAAGTTAGGGAGCGTGCTCTGTGTGAACAGGAAGTAAACAAACTGTCCTCACTAAGACGGAGTAAGACAGACAGAGAGAGGACCTAAATGTCCTCACTAGGATGGAGGAGGACAGACTGCCTCACCTTGGTGTGGACGGTGAACTTGACCTTGTCCCTCTCACTCAGAGCGTCAGAGATGTCCACCTGCAGCGTGGCGTCCGTCTGCAAATCTACGTTCACCGCCCGCGGCTGCAGAGGGAGGATAGAGACCACATATCCCATAATGCACCACACCTACTGACGGGCTGGTTAACATAGTTATTGATTAAGGACACAGAGTCGAAGAGAGAAAACGAGAACACAAACTGGTCGCATCTTATTTTGAATAATTATAATCCTTATTATACGTCCAGGACTGGTTTCATGTCTCACTGGGACACAGACCAGGACTGGTTCATGTCTCACCGGGACACAGACCAGGACTGGTTTCATGTCTCACTGGGACACAGACCAGGACTGGTTCATGTCTCACCGGGACACAGACCAGGACTGGGTTCATGTCTCACCGGGACACAGACCAGGACTGGGTTCATGTCTCACCGGGACACAGACCAGGACTGGGTTCATGTCTCACTGGGACACAGACCAGGACTGGGTTCATGTCTCACTGGGACACAGACCAGGACTGGGTTCATGTCACACCGGGACACAGACCAGGACTGGTTTCATGTCTCACCGGGACACAGACCAGGACTGGGTTCATGTCTCACCGGGACACAGACCAGGACTGGATTCATGTCTCACCGGGACACAGACCAGGACTGGGTTCATGTCTCACCGGGACACAGACCAGGACTGGTTCATGTCTCACCGGGACACAGACCAGGACTGGTTCATGTCTCACCGGGACACAGACCAGGACTGTCTCAGTGGTCATGAGACTCAAACTGAACTGAAGGTAATCATCCAATCAGTATCTGAGAGAGAGTCACGTGACATCCGGATGGCTAACTAGTACAGCAGAGCCTGTTAGCTCAGTTAGCCCGTGAAGCTAACGGTTGAACCGACAGAGAGCCCGGAGCCCGTTAGCATGAGGCTAACGTTAGCTTGTCTAATACACTGGAGCTAAGGCTAATTAGCTTATCTAGCTTGGCCCTGACGGACAGACAGGTGCGGACAGAAAATGTTGCACTCACTCCCCGGTCCTCCTCGGAGAGGAAGTCGGGTCCGTCGTCCAGCCCTTCCTGCTGCGGAGAGAGAGCCACACAGAGCAGTTAGTCCACCACAACAACAACAACAACAACACCGACACCGGAGCAGCCCGTTAACGAGCCGGTTAAAGAGAGAGAGAGGAGAGAAAAGACATGAAGACGTGAACCCACCATCATGGCTGCGAACGGGTGGAGACAGGAAGTGGCGTGACGTCACCACGGAGAGACGCACGTCACGAATCAAATTCAAAACAAGGAGAGCTTTATTATAACCTTTTATTTAACTTTAATTATATTCAGTTTTGTTTATTTTATTTACTTCATTTAATTATATTGTTTTGTTTTATTTGTTATAATTTACTTTATTTCATTGTACTCTATTTTATTTTACTTTATTTTGTGTTTTATTTATTTTTTCTTATGATGATGTCATTGTGTGTGGTCTCCCTTCTGCTGGTCTGTAGTGGATCTCGGTCTCTGTAGTGGATCTTGGTCTCTGTAGTTTTTAATCTTCCATATATTTCTGCTGGGAGTCTTGAAACAGTACAGATTTGACTAGTAGGGGTGTAACGGTTCATAAAAGTCACGGTTGGGTTCGGTACGATACAGTGGAGCCACGGTTCGGTACGGTAGAAACTATAAATGCAGAGAAATGTACTTGATTTTAAAATATATTTATTCATTACAACTAACATCATGAAGTTATTCTTTGACTTTGAACAATGATGAACTATACCTGAGTGACTCATCTTCTGGGGTGTCTTCTTAGCAACACATCAGCATAAAAAACAACAACTGCTCCTTAATGTTATGCAGTATTGTTACTTACATCTTGCAAAAGAGATTTTTAATCTCAATGGGACGACCTGCTTAAATAAAGGTTTTTAAAAAAAAAGCGTATTGTTCGGTTCGTCATGCGTACCGAACCGTGAGCCTCGTACCGAACGGTTCAATACGAATACGCGTACCGTTACACACCTACTCATTAGTGACGGACTTTTGAGAACTAAGTGTAGAACTGACAGAAAGTGGATCCAGATCGGTGTTCGAGGGTTGACCCCCCTGTAGTGGATCTGGGTCTCTGCGAGCGTCTCCTTGTGAGGACGTGATGACTCAGAGACATGAATAGCAGCAGGGGGATCAGATTCCGGAGCTGAGTCACTGTTTCTTTAATAGCTGCAGGAACCAAGAACCTGGTTCTGGTCTCACTGGGTCCTCTGATGTTCTATCAGAGAGATGTTCAGGAACACAGAAACTCACCTGGATGATGTCATTGTACAGGTAACCTTCTGTTCATTATGATATCATGGTACAGGTAAACATTCTGTTTATTATGATTTCATTGTACAGGTAAACATTATGTTTATTATGATGTCATCATACAGGTACACCTGTTCATTATGATATCATCGTACAGGTAAACATTCTGTTCATTATGTCATCGTACAGGTAACCTGTTTATTATGATAGCATCGTACATTCAAGCTGCCGGTCAGTCTATGATAATGAGGAGTCCTGTGATTGGCTGTCAGTGAAATGCATCCTGGGAGTCAGACTTCACTGTAAAGAACCAGATATTTATAACTCACCCTCACAGAACATGATGTGATTCCTTAACGTCTGTATAACAAACACCTGGCAGAACGTCCGCAGACGGAATGTCTTGTTGTCTTGATTTGTATTAACAGATGTTTATTTAAAGTTCTAGTGATTCTACTGGGTTTGTTCTTAGATTATAGTGGTTCTAGTGGGGTTCTTCTTATACTATAGTGGTTCTGATGGGGTTCTTCTTAGATTATAGTGGTTCTGATGGGGTTCTTCTTAGATAATAGTGGTTCTAGTGGGGTTCTTCTTAGTTCTAGTGATTCTACTGGGTTTGTTCTTAGATTATAGTGGTTCTAGTGGGGTTCTTCTTATACTATAGTGGTTCTGATGGGGTTCTTCTTAGGTTCTAGTGATTCTACTGGGTTTGTTCTTAGATTATAGTGGTTCTGATGGGGTTCTTCTTAGACTATAGTGGTTCTAGTGGGGTTCTTAGGTTCTAGTGATTCTAATGGGTTTCTACCGAGATTGTAGTTCTCCTACTGAGTTCATACTCAGGAGAACTCACATCTCTTCTACTAAACCTGGTTCTATCAAGGTTCTACTGTGTCACACTGGTTCAATTGATGATCTATTGATGGTTCTCCTGAGGGTTTGCTGATGTCAGAGCACACTTATTAGAACATACTTACTGTAGTGGGGTTATCCTCAGGTTCTCACAGACCGTAGAACATGAGGATCTATGGGTAGCATTGCTCTGTGATTGGTGGAAGCAGAGAAGAGGCGGGAGGTCAGATCTGCCACAGGCTTTTATTGCAAAGTGGCTTCATGTGATCTCAGAAACAACGTGTTCCACTTTAAGGCTCCAGATGTCGTCGTGTTGTTGTTGTTGTCTCTCACTGCTGGGGTCAAATCTGCTTCCTGTAGTGTTTCTTCACAAAATAAAAGTGCACTTTAACTAACTGGCGTTTACATTCAAAGTGAAAGTAAGGCGACGACCAACCGGTGATGAGCGGAGGTAAACGGGCGTCAGCACGGTGTCAACACAAAGTGCTCTTCCTCTTCTCATAGTAACAACGATGTGGTGTCAACATACTGGAGAAGAAACAAACACTTTACAATAATAAATAGTCATGTAAAAAGCCTCATGACCCGTGTGCTGCAGGAGGCGGAGCTTCGCCCCCCCCCCAACACGTGTGGCTGCTTCCTTCACATCAACTTTTTGGCAAAACTCTGAGCGAGAGAGACAACCGTCCTGGTTTGGTTGGGGGTCATTTCTGGGTTTTTATCTGCCAGGTGAACAGAAGTCATGTGGCAACAAAGTGGGAGGGGTTTGCATATCATTATGTTAATGAGATCTCCTTCATGTTGGAAAAAAGCAAAAGGAAGAAAAAGAAAAGAAAGAGGCCTAAAGACGCTAAGTCCTTGAGGACCAGGTACAGAGCGGCGGTGTTGAGGTGCTTCGGTCCGATGGCACGCCGGTTGTTTTGGCTCCGCTCTGCTCGCCGCCGTGACATCACAGCGGTTTACCCTCCAGAGACACCACCACGTTACCACCAAGCTTCTCTGCCAGCGCGGCGCGGTCCTGGATGTCGTCCAGCCCGTTCACCTGCCACTCGTGTTTGATACCTGAGGAGACACACCTGAGATCACAGAGGGATGACGCACACGCCTGAGCTCCACCGCTCACGCCTGAGCTCCACCACCGATCACACCTGAGCTCCACCGATCACACCTGAGCTCCATCACCAATCACACCTGAGCTCCATCACCAATCACACCTGAGCTCCACCGATCACACCTGAGCTTGACCTCCTTGACCTCCATCAAGGAGAAGTGGTTAGGAAAGGACAGCTAGGACACAGGTGACTCACCTGTAAACTTCTTCTTGATGGCGTCTTTAGAGCTGGCATAGATCATCTTGCTCTTCAGAGGAGCGTTCTCTGGAGCCCTGAAACACAGCACAGCCCTCATTCACAACCAGGATCTACTCATGTGGTCTACAGCAGTGATTCTCAACTGGTGGGTCGCGACCCAAAAGTGGGTCGCGGACCCGTTTTCAGTGGGTCGCGGGCCTTTGCCTGACAAAAAAACAAAAACAAAAAGTTGTGATTTTATTTTGAAGGCCATTTTTTATGCAGCGGAATTATTCCAGCATTTACAGCACTTGTTCAGCGGTGCAGGAAAAACACAGACCAATGCGTTGTGAATCACATCACGTGATGAAGCTCAGCCAAACAAATATGAGTATTCTGACAAGTTTCCTGACTCAGTGAGATGTTCACACACCGTGACACACGGGGAGAGACGAGGACACAGAGACAGAGCAGGACTGTTGAGTGTGAGATGTGAAAGTCAAATCATAGGACGATCTCCAAAAGAGAGAAATGTCCAGAGAGACCAGAGTCACTAGACTCTGACTGGACAGACTCATAGAGGTGAATTCTTCAAACACTACTTTCTCTTTTTAGAAGATGAGAAAAATATAACATTGTGTCTTCTTCACTTCAAGCTGAATGAACTGAATTTAAAGCTGCAGGACAATTCAGTGAAATTCATTTTTCTAAATTGAATTTCGTTACATAATTTATTTTTTAATCCAGCCGTTACTTTACTTGAAATGAGAAGAATGTTTATTGATGTATTTCTATGTATTTATAATCCATCCAGTTAAATTTGAAAAATGAGAATATTTGTTAAAATATAATTGATGTGTACTTTCTTTATTTGATTTGAGTTGTTTACTACACAGATATGTTACTACTACTAGACTTCTTGAATATAGATATACCCAAATTATAGATATAAAAATGATATATAAATATAAATGAGATATATATCTATATATATATCTATCTATATATATTAGTGCTGGGCAAGTTAACGCGTTACATTCGCGTTCACGCATTCATTAATTAACGCCGACAATTATTTTATCGCGCGTTAACGCATTAAAAAAATTATTATTATAATGTTTTTGTTTTTTTTAATTGAAAGACAAGAGCAAGAGAATACATAGACATAACAACAAGAGGACAAGAACAGTGGGATGAAAGGCAGCAAACATCCTGTCGTCAGACATGTCAGTGCAGCTCTACGCTGACATTCACCGTGAACACATTCAAACGCACAGATCGGGAGCGAAGGACTTTGAAAGTTAGAGGAAACATTAACGTGAGACAACATCCGGTTTCTTCAGCCCAACATCCGGTTTTCAGAATAAGATGCCAACAAAGTATGAATTATATTCACATTAAGTATGAAACATGCTGCCTGCATCTCGTGAACCAAATGTTATTGCCCTTTAGTTCATATAGCAGTACTTTCAAAATAAAAGTGCTCAATACACTACTTTATAATTCATTGTTGAACTTTGCCACAACAATGAGATTAATCGCGATTAAATATCTTAATCGTTGCCCAGCACTAATATATATATATATATATATATATATATATATATATATATATATATATAATTTGGGTCGTGGGTCCCGGCTTGTCATTAAGGGGTGATGGTGGGTCCCGCAGCCAGACCAGTTGAGAACTACTGGTCTACAGGGACCCTGATGAGGATCAAGGATCAGGGATCAAGGAGACTCAGAACTAAAGTTTGGAACCTTTAAACTTTTAAATAACACAAAACTTATTTTAAATGCTGCTAAAAATAACTTTGACTGTATTTTAGACCGTTTCTTTACTGAGCCAGAGACAGAGAGGTAAACAAAGAGGGACTGGAGCAGGATCATGGTGATGGATAGGTGGTCAAAGATGAACCCAGAGGAGCGTACCAGAAGATAAAGACCAGGTCCTGGTCCTAAAGATCTTCAGGTCTAACTGTACCAGAAGATGAAGACCAGGTCCCTGGTCCTAAAGGTCTACAGGTC
>NC_136649.1:24579039-24609039 GCF_949748355.1 Melanostigma gelatinosum | reverse complement strand
TTTGCAGTCTGTCTGTCTGTCTGCTGACTAAACATGAGCCCGGACTAAGTCCAGACTCTTGAACCGGGTCCTTCAACTGGTCCGGTGTAGTTTAGTTCAGAGGGTTCAGCTGGTCCGGGATAGTCCAGGTCCAGCACTGTCCCGGTCTGGTCAGCGGGACTAAGATGGCCGCTCCGGGCCACACTCGGCCTGGGGGCTGGACCGGCCCGGCTCGGACCGGAACGCAGACCCGTTCCAAAGATTAAACCGGGTAAACGCCCGTTACCGTTGGTATGATCAAAGCCCGTTACCAGGAGACGGTAGAGTGACGTAATCACCGAGTAACGGTCGATGTAGTGGACCGAGCGGCTAACATTAACTAACGGGAGCGGCGGCTATGCTGCTAACGTCACGCTACTAAGGCAGCCACATAACGGTCCACCGGAGACCCGCACTGCTCACTAAACCACCTCCGACCCGTCGGAGAGTCTACCGGAGCTTCTTACCATGTTGTCCGCGCTGCTTGGCCGTCAGATCGGGGTTTCTCTGGGGTGAGAGGTAGCGGGGAATGTGGCCGTCCGACCGGAGGAGGAGGGAGGAGGGGGGGAGGGGGGCCATGACATGGATCAGACACTTGGGACTGGTTCAGGTCTATAGTTAGGGCTGGTTCAGGTTTATAGTTAGGGCTGGTTCAGGTTTATAGTTAGGACTGGTTCAGGTCTATAGTTAGGGCTGGTTCAGGTCTATAGTTAGGGCTGGTTCAGGTCTATAGTTAGGGCTGGTTCAGGTTTATAGTTAGGGCTGGTTCAGGTTTATAGTTGGGGCTGGTTCAGGTTTATAGTTAGGGCTGGTTCAGGTTTATAGTTAGGGCTGGTTCAGGTTTATAGTTAGGGCTGGTTCAGGTCTATAGTTAGGGCTGGTTCAGGTTTATAGTTAGGGCTGGTTCAGGTTTATAGTTATGGCTGGTTCAGGTCTATAGTTAGGGCTGGTTCAGGTCTATAGTTAGGGCTGGTTCAGGTTTATAGTTGGGGCTGGTTCAGGTCTATAGTTAGGGCTGGTTCAGGTCTATAGTTAGGGCTGGTTCAGGTCTATAGTTAGGGCTGGTTCAGGTTTATAGTTAGGGCTGGTTCAGGATTATAGTTAGGACTGGTTCAGGTCTATAGTTAGGGCTGGTTCAGGTTTATAGTTAGGGCTGGTTCAGGATTATAGTTAGGACTGGTTCAGGTCTATAGTTAGGGCTGGTTCAGGTTTATAGTTAGGGCTGGTTCAGGATTATAGTTAGGACTGGTTCAGGTCTATAGTTAGGGCTGGTTCAGGTTTATAGTTGGGGCTGGTTCAGGTCTATAGTTAGGGCTGGTTCAGGATTATAGTTAGGACTGGTTCAGGTCTATAGTTAGGGCTGGTTCAGGTCTATAGTTAGGGCTGGTTCAGGTTTATAGTTAGGGCTGGTTCAGGTTTATAGTTAGGGCTGGTTCAGGTCTATAGTTAGGGCTGGTTCAGGTTTATAGTTAGGGCTGGTTCAGGATTATAGTTAGGACTGGTTCAGGTCTATAGTTAGGGCTGGTTCAGGTCTATAGTTAGGGCTGGTTCAGGATTATAGTTGGGGCTGGTTCAGGTTTATAGTTGGGGCTGGTTCAGGTTTATAGTTGGGACTGGTTCAGGTTTATAGTTGGGGCTGGTTCAGGTTTATAGTTGGGGCTGGTTCAGGTCTATAGTTAGGGCTGGTTCAGGTTTATAGTTAGGGCTGGTTCAGGTCTATAGTTAGGGCTGGTTCAGGTTTATAGTTGGGGCTGGTTCAGGTTTATAGTTAGGGCTGGTTCAGGTTTATAGTTAGGGCTGGTTCAGGTCTATAGTTAGGGCTGGTTCAGGTCTATAGTTAGGGCTGGTTCAGGTTTATAGTTAGGGCTGGTTCAGGTCTATAGTTGGGGCTGGTTCAGGTTTATAGTTAGCGCTGGTTCAGGTTTATAGTTAGGGCTGGTTCAGGTCTATAGTTAGGGCTGGTTCAGGTCTATAGTTAGGGCTGGTTCAGGATTATAGTTAGGGCTGGTTCAGGTCTATAGTTAGGACTGGTTCAGGTTTATAGTTAGGGCTGGTTCAGGTTTATAGTTAGGGCTGGTTCAGGTTTATAGTTAGGGCTGGTTCAGGTTTATAGTTAGGGCTGGTTCAGGTCTATAGTTAGGGCTGGTTCAGGATTATAGTTAGGGCTGGTTCAGGTTTATAGTTAGGGCTGGTTCAGGTTTATAGTTAGGGCTGGTTCAGGTCTATAGTTAGGGCTGGTTCAGGTTTATAGTTAGGGCTGGTTCAGGTTTATAGTGAGGGCTGGTTCAGGATTATAGTTAGGGCTGGTTCAGGTTTATAGTTAGGGCTGGTTCAGGTTTATAGTTAGGGCTGGTTCAGGTTTATAGTTAGGGCTGGTTCAGGTCTATAGTTAGGGCTGGTTCAGGTCTATAGTTAGGGCTGGTTCAGGATTATAGTTAGGGCTGGTTCAGGTTTATAGTTAGGGCTGGTTCAGGTCTATAGTTAGGGCTGGTTCAGGTTTATAGTTGGGGCTGGTTCAGGTCTATAGTTAGGGCTGGTTCAGGTTTATAGTTAGGGCTGGTTCAGGTTTATAGTTAGGGCTGGTTCAGGTCTATAGTTAGGGCTGGTTCAGGTCTATAGTTAGGGCTGGTTCAGGTCTATAGTTAGGGCTGGTTCAGGTTTATAGTTGGGGCTGGTTCAGGTCTATAGTTAGGGCTGGTTCAGGTTTATAGTTAGGGCTGGTTCAGGTTTATAGTTAGGGCTGGTTCAGGTTTATAGTTAGGGCTGGTTCAGGTTTATAGTTAGGGCTGGTTCAGGTTTATAGTTGGGGCTGGTTCAGGTCTATAGTTAGGGCTGGTTCAGGTTTATAGTTAGGGCTGGTTCAGGTTTATAGTTAGGGCTGGTTCAGGTTTATAGTTAGGGCTGGTTCAGGTTTATAGTTAGGGCTGGTTCAGGTTTATAGTTAGGACTGGTTCAGGTTTATAGTTAGGGCTGGTTCAGGTCTATAGTTAGGGCTGGTTCAGGATTATAGTTAGGGCTGGTTCAGGTTTATAGTTAGGGCTGGTTCAGGTCTATAGTTAGGGCTGGTTCAGGTTTATAGTTAGGGCTGGTTCAGGTTTATAGTTAGGGCTGGTTCAGGTTTATAGTTAGGGCTGGTTCAGGTTTATAGTTAGGGCTGGTTCAGGTTTATAGTTAGGGCTGGTTCAGGTTTATAGTTAGGGCTGGTTCAGGTTTATAGTTAGGGCTGGTTCAGGTTTATAGTTAGGACTGGTTCAGGTTTATAGTTGGGGCTGGTTCAGGTCTATAGTTAGGGCTGGTTCAGGTTTATAGTTAGGGCTGGTTCAGGTTTATAGTTAGGGCTGGTTCAGGTTTATAGTTGGGGCTGGTTCAGGTTTATAGTTGGGGCTGGTTCAGGTCTATAGTTAGGGCTGGTTCAGGTTTATAGTTAGGGCTGGTTCAGGTTTATAGTTAGGGCTGGTTCAGGTTTATAGTTAGGGCTGGTTCAGGTTTATAGTTAGGGCTGGTTCAGGTTTATAGTTAGGACTGGTTCAGGTTTATAGTTAGGGCTGGTTCAGGTCTATAGTTAGGGCTGGTTCAGGATTATAGTTAGGGCTGGTTCAGGTTTATAGTTAGGGCTGGTTCAGGTTTATAGTTAGGGCTGGTTCAGGTCTATAGTTAGGGCTGGTTCAGGTTTATAGTTGGGGCTGGTTCAGGTTTATAGTTAGGGCTGGTTCAGGTTTATAGTTAGGGCTGGTTCAGGTCTATAGTTAGGGCTGGTTCAGGTCTATAGTTAGGGCTGGTTCAGGTTTATAGTTAGGGCTGGTTCAGGTCTATAGTTGGGGCTGGTTCAGGTTTATAGTTAGGGCTGGTTCAGGTTTATAGTTAGGGCTGGTTCAGGTCTATAGTTAGGGCTGGTTCAGGTCTATAGTTAGGGCTGGTTCAGGTTTATAGTTAGGGCTGGTTCAGGTTTATAGTTAGGGCTGGTTCAGGTCTATAGTTAGGGCTGGTTCAGGTTTATAGTTAGGGCTGGTTCAGGTTTATAGTGAGGGCTGGTTCAGGATTATAGTTAGGGCTGGTTCAGGTTTATAGTTAGGGCTGGTTCAGGTTTATAGTTAGGGCTGGTTCAGGTTTATAGTTAGGGCTGGTTCAGGTTTATAGTTAGGGCTGGTTCAGGTTTATAGTTAGGGCTGGTTCAGGTTTATAGTTAGGACTGGTTCAGGTTTATAGTTAGGGCTGGTTCAGGTCTATAGTTAGGGCTGGTTCAGGATTATAGTTAGGGCTGGTTCAGGTTTATAGTTAGGGCTGGTTCAGGTCTATAGTTAGGGCTGGTTCAGGTTTATAGTTAGGGCTGGTTCAGGTTTATAGTTAGGGCTGGTTCAGGTTTATAGTTAGGGCTGGTTCAGGTTTATAGTTAGGGCTGGTTCAGGTTTATAGTTAGGGCTGGTTCAGGTTTATAGTTAGGGCTGGTTCAGGTTTATAGTTAGGGCTGGTTCAGGTTTATAGTTAGGACTGGTTCAGGTTTATAGTTGGGGCTGGTTCAGGTCTATAGTTAGGGCTGGTTCAGGTTTATAGTTAGGGCTGGTTCAGGTTTATAGTTAGGGCTGGTTCAGGTTTATAGTTGGGGCTGGTTCAGGTTTATAGTTGGGGCTGGTTCAGGTCTATAGTTAGGGCTGGTTCAGGTTTATAGTTAGGGCTGGTTCAGGTTTATAGTTAGGGCTGGTTCAGGTTTATAGTTAGGGCTGGTTCAGGTTTATAGTTAGGACTGGTTCAGGTTTATAGTTAGGGCTGGTTCAGGTCTATAGTTAGGGCTGGTTCAGGATTATAGTTAGGGCTGGTTCAGGTTTATAGTTAGGGCTGGTTCAGGTCTATAGTTAGGGCTGGTTCAGGTTTATAGTTAGGGCTGGTTCAGGTTTATAGTTAGGGCTGGTTCAGGTTTATAGTTAGGGCTGGTTCAGGTTTATAGTTAGGGCTGGTTCAGGTTTATAGTTAGGGCTGGTTCAGGTTTATAGTTAGGGCTGGTTCAGGTTTATAGTTAGGGCTGGTTCAGGTTTATAGTTAGGGCTGGTTCAGGTTTATAGTTAGGACTGGTTCAGGTTTATAGTTGGGGCTGGTTCAGGTCTATAGTTAGGGCTGGTTCAGGTTTATAGTTAGGGCTGGTTCAGGTTTATAGTTAGGGCTGGTTCAGGTTTATAGTTAGGGCTGGTTCAGGTTTATAGTTGGGGCTGGTTCAGGTCTATAGTTAGGGCTGGTTCAGGTTTATAGTTAGGGCTGGTTCAGGTTTATAGTTAGGGCTGGTTCAGGTTTATAGTTAGGGCTGGTTCAGGTTTATAGTTAGGACTGGTTCAGGTTTATAGTTAGGGCTGGTTCAGGTCTATAGTTAGGGCTGGTTCAGGATTATAGTTAGGGCTGGTTCAGGTTTATAGTTAGGGCTGGTTCAGGTTTATAGTTAGGACTGGTTCAGGTTCATAGTTAGGGCTGGTTCAGGTTTATAGTTAGGGCTGGTTCAGGTCTATAGTTAGGACTGGTTCAGGTTTATAGTTAGGGCTGGTTCAGGTTTATAGTTAGGGCTGGTTCAGGTTTATAGTTAGGGCTGGTTCAGGTTTATAGTTAGGGCTGGTTCAGGTCTATAGTTAGGGCTGGTTCAGGTTTATAGTTAGGGCTGGTTCAGGTTTATAGTTAGGGCTGGTTCAGGTTTATAGTTAGGGCTGGTTCAGGTTTATAGTTAGGGCTGGTTCAGGTTTATAGTTAGGGCTGGTTCAGGTTTATAGTTAGGGCTGGTTCAGGTTAGGGCCCATTTGTGTGTATCAGACCATCAGACAGCAGGTTATAAAAGTCAATTTATTTTTACATAAGAACAACAAACAGCATCAGAAAGTTTGTCAGTCATAAATAAAGCCAACGCAGAACTAAATAAATACGCAGAGGCGGCTCCAGTGTTGTGTACAGCTTACACACACACGCACACACACACAGAGCTGCAGCAGTCCCACGAACACCACAGAAGAAGAACACATCAAACAAAACAAAAACGGCCTTAAGCAGGAAAAACGTTGCTGTAGTCAAAAATACAAAAACTACAAATCCAGAGGGTCAGCTTTGTATCCGTAAAAGGAACAGTTCACACATTTATTGCATTTTTACTTTCATCAAGTCACCTCACGTCTGGTGTTAGTCTTTATGCTGAGCTAAGCCGAGAGTGAAAGATGTGTTGAACTGTCCCTTTAAGGCCCGAGTTCAGAACGTTGACACAAATTAAGACATTTAGCCTAGAACCTCGTTGCCACGGTGACGCTCTGCTTCAGTAAAAACTAGATGTTACGTTAGAAAATATTTTTCATACAAATCTAAATTTATTTATTTTTTGTCCCTGAGAGAAAACAAACGGCCTGAAAGCAGTATTTTATAAATTGCTGGTGTCAAGTTTAGTGGACTCCACGGTCTCCGTCTCATTCTCTACCGTCTCTATTGTCTGTCTCTACTGTCCTACAGGAATGTCTGCTACATGTCCACGTCTCTCTCGTCTCTACAGGAATGTCTGCTACATGGTCACCATCTGTCCACTGACAAGGACAGGAAGTAATGACCCCAAAGGTTCAGCAGGTTTCTACACTTTCATGAACTCAAAGCAGATCAACACTGTGGTCATGTGACTCGGAACAGACGGGTTGGTTCTGGTTCTCATGAGTTTGGTTTGTTGGTGTTGGACCTCGTGACCTTTGACCCTGAACTGGTTTGATTGTCACGGGGGTCAAAGGTCACGAGGTAGCAACGCATCGACCAATGAGCAGAGAGGACGGCAGTGATGTCACGGGGTTCAGTGTCGGGAGCGTTTAGTCGACGGCGCCGTGCTGCTCTCTGATAGGCCGAGCCTGCTGAGCTCAGCGTGGAAGAACCGCTGCAGACGATGTCCCGCCTTCGCCTCGTTAGTGTGACGAGGATTATACTGAAGACAGTTGGAGAACATCAGGTCCACGTCAGAGACAAACTCACCTGTAGAGACAGACACACTCATGTGTTAAAGCTGCATTCTCTCTCGTGTCCACCAGGGGGCGACTCCTCTGGTTGTATAGAAGTCTATAGAAAATGACTCTACTTCTCTCTTGATTTATTACCTCAGTAAACATTGTAAACATGAGTTTATGTCTCAATCTCTAGTTTCAAGTCTTCTTCAATACAGCATGATGTTCATTTAGTACATTATGGTCCATTTAGAGTCACACAGACCATAAAGCAGGGGATGCTTTAGGGCGGGGCTACACGCTGATTGACAGGTCTCTCATAAAGGATGTGTGTGTGTCCTCACCGGCCGTCTGATATTCACAGTTGTTGACCTTCTCTCTGATAGTGCTGAGAGCGATCGGCTTCTTGACGATGTCATAGTAGTCGGGCACCTACAGACAGACAGACAGACAGACAGGTAAGTTACCGGTAAGGTATCCAGGTGTATATATATATATTCATTAGTGCTGGGCAACGATTAAAATCTTTAATCGCATGATTTTTTTGCGATTAATCGCAATTAATCTCATTGTTATGGCAAAGTTCAAACATGAATTCATAAGTAGTGTTTTGTGCACTTTTATTTGAAAGTGCTGCTCTATGAACTAAAGGTGAATAACATTGTGTGTGAACACTTTGAACACATCAGGTTGTTGTTAGCAGCAGTGTTCTCTTCACACAGCAGCAGTTATAACACAGTTGTAATGATTCTGATCATAGATATTCAGGTGTTCACAACTTTATCTTCATGTGTAAGAGATGATATTTAAATATAATTCTTGAAAACTTTAAACATATCTACGTCATGTTTTTATGTTTGTTAAATTCTCAGTAGTGATACTAAATGATGCTTATCATACATATTACAAACAAAACACTTTAAAAAGTCTAAAAACATAATTTAAATGAATCATTTATTTTCTTGGTATTGTGGTCAGACACATAACGCTGATTACTGTAATATGTGTGGTATTTGTTATAAATGTACGTTGGTGCAAAGAGGGTGATAAGAAGCTGTACAAGGAGGGACTTAGGACCCAGGGGAATGCAGGTGAAGGAAACAGGAAGAGACGCCACACAAACAGCTGTTCACCAATCGCTGCCGGCCGGTTCTGGTGTTAAAAATGTCACTTAATAATAAAATAAAACGGTTTCTGATCTGATAAAAACTGCGTTAACGCGTGATAAAATAATTGTCGGTGTTAATTAATTAATTAAATGTGTTAACGCGATAATAACACGTTAACTTGCCCAGCACTAATATTAATGTACCTGTGTATCTAGGTGTGTATATATGAACATACAGGTGTATAAATATGAATGAATACTACGTACCTGAGTCCTGGACACCAGCTTCTTGAACGGCCAGCTGTCTTCATGTCTGACGAGCTCGACAGTCAGCTGCTCACAGGCCGACAGCTCGTGGACGCCGTAGTTCCTGCCGGAGGAACGTCGGCTGGACGAAGAGGAGGATGAAGGAGGGAGGACGGGTCTGGAGGTTTTAGGAGGCGGAGCTACGTTTAGGGGAGGAGCAGAGGGGAGAGGTCAATAACTGAAAACCAGGAAGACGCTTCACTTCCTGGTTCAACATTCTAACCGGGGCCCCGTTCCTCGTACGTGGCTAACTGAGTTAGCCGGATCATTTTCAGGATAAGATGACATAAATCAGGCTTTTCGGTTCCACGAAGCAAGTTCGGCAAAATCACCATGGCAACACATCCAAAAGCTTGAACCTGCTCCAGCGCAGGCTAACTGAAGGGAGCTGGATAAGCTGCCACTCCCCCGGAAAACATGGCCGCTCCCGTCACATACGGTAGTCTGATGCGCTTGCGCATATACTGGGGGTTATACGGGAGTTGATGAAATGCATGTAAAGTGAGACACACGTGATCCTTAAAAGCAGCGGAGCAAACTAAGAAGCCTCTGTTGCATTAATGTGCAGCTCCTTCCTCAGAGATCCACTGATGAAGGAGGATATTAGTTAGATGAGCGTTTTATAGGGAGAGACTTCTTCCACATCGCCAAGATCCGTCATCACATCACGATGACTTCCTGTACGAGCGCTGTCCATTCTGCCCACAAGGAATCATTTCTTTCCAGAGCTTCTGGAGCAGACATTGAACACCACACTGCCTGTCCCACAGACTGGATGCAGCCTTGAGCTGTTGTGCGAGTGCTGCGTTGTTGTAGTGTCGGCGATGCGGAGAACATGGGGAAAGCCGCTGCATGCCGCGCTGTTGGTCCAGTTGATTTGGCGCTTAATAAACTTACGGATGTGTTCATGACGTCACCATGGCACATATTGTGCTGACTCAGCATTCTTGACTTCCTCACATGCGTTCATGATCATCTCCTGCTCGTCAGCGGAGAACAAAGAGGCTCTTTCTGTGACTTTATTTCACATTGGACTGTTAGAACATCATGGTTTGGGTGATCCACGCTTCCCCCTTTAGAAGTAGGACGGGCACGCGCAGTCATCCTGATCCTGATCGTCTGGCTCGCATTAACGAGGCTGTTTGAGAGGATCAGCCTCGGAGAAACCGAGACAGCCTGACTTCAATCATCTCGTTCATTTCGGCTGCTAAAGGACATTTGATGGACTTAGTGAACCACGGACCAGGAACGGGCCTGGTCACCTGTCGGTAGGTGTTTACATTACATTCATTTGGCAGACGCTTTTATCCAAACCGTCTTACAATTCAGATTCTATCACACCGTAGCCACAGATACGGGAGCAATTTTGGGGTTAAGTGTCTTGCTCAAGGACGCAGATTAGCGGAGCCAGGGTTCGAACCGCGATCCTCAGATTGAAGGACGGCCTTTCTCTCCACTGAGCCACCGTCTTAGTTTATTGATTGCTTGTTTACCTGTTGGTGGTTTCTTGCGGGGCTCGGTCTGACCCGGTGAGGTTTTGGTGTTGCCGTTTGGTGCCAGGATCTCGTGGCTCAGACGGGCACTGACCCGACTCCCAGAACGGGGCGGAGGTTTACCTGCAGAGGTGTTGGCCTTCACAGTGGGGGGTGTGGCCTTCTTACCTGAGGACCTGTGATTGGATAGAATCTGGAATTAGAGCTCGAGTAAACCGGGATCAGGGTCTACAGTAAACCGGGATCAGGGTCTACAGTAAACCGGGATCAGGGTCTACAGTAAACCGGGATCAGGGTCTACAGTAAACCGCTAGCAGGGTCTACAGTAAACCGGGATCAGGGTCTACAGTAAACCGGGATCAGGGTCTACAGTAAACCGGGATCAGGGTCTACAGTAAACCGGGATCAGGGTCTACAGTAAACCGGGATCAGGGTCTCCAGTAAACCGGGATCAGGGTCTACAGTAAACCGGGATCAGGGTCTACAGTAAACCGGGATCAGGGTCTACAGTAAACCGGGATCAGGGTCTACAGTAAACCGGGATCAGGGTCTACAGTAAACCGGGATCAGGGTCTACAGTAAACCGGGATCAGGGTCTACAGTAAACAGGGATCAGGGTCTACAGTAAACCGGGATCAGGGTCTACAGTAAACCGGGATCAGGGTCTACAGTAAACCGGGATCAGGGTCTACAGTAAACCGGGATCAGGGTCTACAGTAAACCGGGATCAGGGTCTACAGTAAACAGGGATCAGGGTCTACAGTAAACCGGGATCAGGGTCTACAGTAAACCGGGATCAGGGTCTCCAACAGATGCTGACTTGGCGGCGGATGCGTTTTTCCCTGAGGCAGGCGTGCTGTTCTGGGCAGTAGCCTGTTGACCTTTGGGCGTGGCCTGTTGACCCTTGCCTTTAAGGGGCGGGGCCAGGTTTTTCTTTGTTCTGCATAGATTTCGAGAGGAGAAGCTGCTGTTTGAGACTGATCTCACAGTAAATGGTCGAGGTGGAATATTTCCACACTTACCTCACTACTGCTTCTTCCTCCTCCTCCTCCTCCTCCTCCTCCTCTGACTCTTCTTCCTCTGACTCCTCTTCTTCCTCCGACTCTTCTTCTTCCTCTTCTAGCTCCTCCTCTTCCTCATCAATAGAAGAACGTTGACGGGACGGGAGGCGGCTTGATCTCTGCTTGGGTCGACAGTCTGGACAGAACCAGTCCCCTTCTGGAACAGACTAAAGACAAGCAGACAACATGCGTTTAGTGTTTAGTGATGCTAAAAATAAAGCCTTGAGGCGGGGCCTCAGGCAGTGGGTGTAGTTAGCGTACCTTGAGGCGGGGCCTCAGGCAGTGGGTGTGGTTAGCGTACCTTGAGGCGGGGCCTCAGGCAGTGGGTGTGGTTAGCGTACCTTGAGGCGGGGCCTCAGGCAGTGGGTGTGGTTAGCGCACCTTGAGGCGGGGCCTCAGGCAGTGGGTGTGGTTAGCGTACCTTGAGGCGGGGCCTCAGGCAGTGGGTGTGGTTAGGGTACCTTGAGGCGGGGCCTCAGGCAGTGGGTGTAGTTAGCGTACCTTGAGGCGGGGCCTCAGGCAGTGGGTGTGGTTAGCGTACCTTGAGGCGGGGCCTCAGGCAGTGGGTGTGGTTAGCGTACCTTGAGGCGGGGCCTCAGGCAGTGGGTGTGGTTAGCGTACCTTGAGGCGGGGCCTCAGGCAGTGGGTGTGGTTAGCGTACCTTGAGGCGGGGCCTCAGGCAGTGGGTGTGGTTAGCGTACCTTGAGGCGGGGCCTCAGGCAGTGGGTGTGGTTAGCGTACCTTGAGGCGGGGCCTCAGGCAGTGGGTGTGGTTAGCGTACCTTGAGGCGGGGCCTCAGGCAGTGGGTGTAGTTAGCGTACCTTGAGGCGGGGCCTCAGGCAGTGGGTGTAGTTAGCGTACCTTGAGGCGGGGCCTCAGGCAGTGGGTGTAGTTAGCGTACCTTGAGGCGGGGCCTCAGGCAGTGGGTGTAGTTAGCGTACCTTGAGGCGGGGCCTCAGGCAGTGGGTGTGGTTAGCGTACCTTGAGGCGGGGCCTCAGGCAGTGGGTGTGGTTAGCGTACCTTGAGGCGGGGCCTCAGGCAGTGGGTGTAGTTAGCGTACCTTGAGGCGGGGCCTCAGGCAGTGGGTGTGGTTAGCGTACCTTGAGGCGGGGCCTCAGGCAGTGGGTGTGGTTAGCGTACCTTGAGGCGGGGCCTCAGGCAGTGGGTGTGGTGTCCTCGATCACAGCCGTCACACAGCAGCATGTTGTCGGCGTCTCCTTTGCGTCTGCAGATGCGACAGCGAGCATTGAGGATGGAGCGAGACCAGAGAACACTTCTCTCCAGACTGGACAGGTGGACAAACACCTGGACAAACATCAGCATGTCAAGCCCACAATAAACACACCACACTATCTCATAGAATAACAGCTGCTCCAGTGTCCAACATGTCTAGCGTCGACAATGTAAACTTTACCAACTGAAACATAGAATAGTGTTTGTCTGTTCCACTGACGGACTCACATTGTTACTAAAGTGTTGGAAGAGAAACCAAATGTGTTTCTATACAAGTCTGTTAAAGAGAGTTTTCTGACCTGAGACAGACTTGAGCAGATGTGAAGAGACTCCCTCCATCGCTCCAACACGGTCTTAGTGACCCGACCGCTGTCACTGCCGTCTGAGGACAGGGGGACAGAGAGACAAACAGACAGACAGGGGGACAGAGAGACAAACAGACAGACAGGGGGACAGAGAGACAAACAGACATGCAGGGGGACAGAGAGAGAAACAGACAGACAGGGGGACAGAGAGACAAACAGACATGCAGGGGGACAGAGAGACAAACAGACAGACAGGGGGACAGAGAGACAAACAGACATGCAGGGGGACAGAGAGACAAACAGACAGACAGGGGGACAGAGAGACAAACAGACATGCAGGGGGACAGAGAGACAAACAGACAGACAGGGGGACAGAGAGACAAACAGACATGCAGGGGGACAGAGAGACAAACAGACATGCAGGGGGACAGAGAGACAAACAGACATGCAGGGGGACAGAGAGACAAACAGACAGACAGGGGGACAGAGAGACAAACAGACATGCAGGGGGACAGAGAGACAAACAGACAGACAGGGGGACAGAGAGACAAACCGACAGACAGGGGGACAGAGAGACAAACAGACATGCAGGGGGACAGAGAGACAAACAGACAGACAGGGGGACAGAGAGACAAACAGACATGCAGGGGGACAGAGAGACAAACAGACAGACAGGGGGACAGAGAGACAAACAGACAGACAGGGGGACAGAGAGACAAACAGACAGACAGGGGGACAGAGAGACAAACAGACATGCAGGGGGACAGAGAGAGAAAAAGTGAGTTTTCTGCTGACTTGAAACTCTTCACAGCTGTGAATGAGGTCAGAGCAGAATATGATTCTACTGAGAGACTTAATATTCATAATAACAATCGTTTTAGAGTCTGTCCTTAAACAGGAAGTCCTACCATCACTGGCCTGGTCCTCGTCCTTCTTCTTGTTCTTCTTGTTCTTTTGGTCTTTCTTTGAGTCTTCGTCTCCTGTAAAGAACCAGAGAACATGTAAACATACTCTGACCTGTAGAACAAGTAGATGATCATGAACTGGACTACTGTTCACATGTCACATCATCTCTGCGTGTGAGGGAGTTCAATTCTCCACGTCATTCATGAGAGAACATCATGAGCCGTGAACTCCTCCTGTATATTTGTATCAGTATTACAGTCTTATCATAGGACTCACCCAGCGGAGCTTTGATGAAGCGCCTCTCGATGCCTTGCTCAATGTGAGTCAGGGCCTGAGCCAGGATTTGGACCGAGCTGCTGACCAGCTGAGGAGTCCCGCCGCCGCTGCTGATCGCCGCGCTGTCCGACCTCAACTCCTGTAGCCTGTCGAAGACACATCTGTCAACAGCGCGTCATAAACGGTGGTTCTGAGGGGGAGGAGCCTGTCGGCTTGAAATCCATCAAGTCATATCTTCAGCTGTGTACCTGTCGCTGGCTCTCGGGTGGACAGGTGAGTCCACCTCCATGGGTTCCACTCGTCCATTCATCCCTCCGCTCTCTCTGCCGTCAGAACACAGCAGCTCGTAGTATCCCGCTTCCAGCGCTGAGCGCCACACCTGTCTGTCCATCACCTGAGCACAGACGGAGAGAGACAGGTGAGTGTGAGGGCACCTGCTGTGTCTGGTTATCTGTGTTCACCAGGTGTGTGTGTGTGTGTGTGTGTGTGTCAGTACCTTCAGGGTTCCCAGGGTTCCCTGGTGGATTCGGTCCTCGATGTCCAACAGCAGATCTCTCAGTCTACCCTCCATCAGAGTCTCAGCTGCAGAGGTGCATTCTGGGACAGATCGGGACAACTCCAGATCATCTGGACAAACAGGACAGGTGAGTGATTACAGGTAATTTACCAGTGTGTATATTCACCAGCATCGGAAATACGAGGGCAAAGGGCAAAACTGCCCTTTGCAGTTTTGATTTGAGGGTTGCTGGAAATGAATAATACCTGACTGACAGTCAATTAAGATGTTTTACGAAGTAAAAACTCTGAACTGAATTTGTACCTTCAAATGGCACATTTCTAAAATTTTTAAGGTGCTATAAAAATGTTTTTCTCAATAATTCCATACAATGACTGATATATATGTAATCAAGGCATCGTTGACTTAATAATTGTTAATAGTTGTTTAAAAAAATGTAACAATAAGTAACCACAAAGAAATAAGAATAAAATTGAATATGATTGTCTTATGTTTAAAAAAATCTAAGAAAACACTTTGAATCTTATTATTGCCATTTGATTCAAAAAGTGCTCCCAATTTATTTTAAATGCCCTGGATTTCAGTCAGTGGGGGCAAAAATTGCCCCCTAAAAAACATGTGAATTTCCTACCCTGGTATTCACCAGTTTATAGACGTACCTGTGTGTATGTCCCCGTCTACCTGTGTGTATGTCCCCGTCTACCTGTGTGTATGTCCCCGTCTACCTGTGTAACTGTACTTGTTCCTGTCACAGTTCTGCAGCAGGTGTGTCAGTCTGTCTCTCTCCTGCAGCAGTGCCTCCTTCAGGCCGCTCTCTCTGTGACCTCGGGGGTTCAGAGACTCGATCAGCTGATCCACCTCCTCCACTGAGGTGTAGAAGAACCATTGGTTGAGACGTTTCACTGGCGGCCCACATGTGTGGAGGGGGGCGGGGCTTGAGCCAGCACTGTCCAGGAGAATGTGTTTTTTGTCATAATTAGAAACGTCTGAACACCTGTGCTCCTAAAATTAAAAACAAACAGGACCAAAATACCCAACCTCCCCTCAGCGGCCTCCTCCTTGACCTCCTTGTCCTCCATCTTGGCCGTGGCATCCTGTGCAGGTGTGGGCCGTGGACGCAGCATGTCCTCCGTCAGGCCGAAGCAGTCGTCCTCTACGAACAGGGTGGAGGCTGAGGGGAGGAGCCAGTAGCGGCGGTACAGACGGTCTCGGCCCAGCGGCAGCAGGCAGGTGCAGGCCGCCGACTTCTGGATCCGCTCCTGCAGCTCTTGAACCTGCGGCACGAAGGAGACACTACGATCACTCCGAGTCTACGGAGTTAACAGTCCTCATTTATACATAAAAAAACCATCATGTTCCTGACCTTCTCCTGCTCCTCTGCACTCAGCACGCCGGGGGGGCACGATGGGGGTTTAGGGTCAGAGGTCCTAGGGTTGACTTTAGTTGGAGGGACAGGAGACACTCATGACTCAGCAGAAAGGAGGAGGAGACACGCATGACTCAGCAGAAAGGAGGAGGAGACACTCATGACTCAGCAGAAAGGAGGAGGAGACACGCATGACTCAGCAGAAAGGAGGAGCCGACAATCATGACTAGGCAGAAAGGAGGAGGAGACACTCATGACTCAGCAGAAAGGAGGAGGAGACACGCATGACTCAGCAGAAAGGAGGAGGAGACACTCATGACTCAGCAGAAAGGAGGAGGAGACACGCATGACTCAGCAGAAAGGAGGAGGAGACACGCATGACTCAGCAGAAAGGAGGAGGAGACACGCATGACTCAGCAGAAAGGAGGAGGAGACACGCATGACTCAGCAGAAAGGAGGAGGAGACACGCATGACTCAGCAGAAAGGAGGAGGAGACACGCATGACTCAGCAGAAAGGAGGAGGAGACACGCATGACTCAGCAGAAAGGAGGAGCCGACAATCATGACTAGGCAGAAAGGAGGAGACACTCATGACTCGGCAGAAAGGAGGAGGAGACACGCATGACTCGGCAGAAAGGAGGAGGAGACACGCATGACTCGGCAGAAAGGAGGAGGAGACACGCATGACTCGGCAGAAAGGAGGAGACACGCATGACTCGGCAGAAAGGAGGAGGAGACACGCATGACTCGGCAGAAAGGAGGAGACGACACGCATGACTCGGCAGAAAGGAGGAGGAGACACGCATGACTCGGCAGAAAGGAGGAGACGACACGCATGACTCGGCAGAAAGGAGGAGACGACACGCATGACTCGGCAGAAAGGAGGAGACGACACGCATGACTCGGCAGAAAGGAGGAGGAGACACGCATGACTCGGCAGAAAGGAGGAGGAGACACGCATGACTCGGCAGAAAGGAGGAGACGACACGCATGACTCGGCAGAAAGAAGGAGACGACAGGCATGACTCGGCAGAAAGGAGGAGGAGACACTAATGACTCGGCAGAAAGGAGGAGACACGCATGACTCAGCAGAAAGGAGACACGCATGACTCAGCAGAAAGGAGACACGCATGACTCAGCAGAAAGGAGACACGCATGACTCAGCAGAAAGGAGACACGCATGACTCAGATGCATATTTTTTACCCTCCATCTTCTTCTTGTTGGGGGAAGAGTTTTGCTCCTCGTCTTCCTCAGTGAGGTCTACAGGAGTCTCACTACAGGCACAGACAACATGTTCACAACTTTTCTAGTGACTGATGACGGAATCAAGGAGACACATGAACACATGATGAGTCGTACCCGTTGGTGTTGAGTCCTCCCTTCACTTCCTGCTCCCTCAGTCTCTCCTCCTTCAGCCTCATCTCCTGCTCCCTCAGCTTCTCCTCTTTACGGAGACGGACCCTGAAGAGAAGACAATTAGAACGTTTTAAATACATTGTTGTGTTCAAACCTGTGTACACAGTGTACCTGTGTGTGTATATACATAGTGTACCTGTGTGTATATACAGTGTACCTGTGTGTGTATATACATAGTGTACCTGTGTGTATATATACATAGTGTACCTGTGTGTGTATATACAGTGTACCTGTGTGTGTATATACAGTGTACCTGTGTGTATATACATAGTGCACCTGTGTGTATATACATAGTGTACCTGTGTGTATATACATAGTGTACCTGTGTGTATATACATAGTGTACCTGTGTGTATATACAGTGTACCTGTGTGTATATACATAGTGTACCTGTGTATATACATAGTGTACCTGTGTCTATATACATAGTGTACCTGTGTGTATATACATAGTGTACCTGTGTGTATATACATAGTGTACCTGTGTATATACATAGTGTACCTGTGTGTATATACATAGTGTACCTGTGTATATACATAGTGTACCTGTGTGTATATACATAGTGTACCTGTGTGTATATACATAGTGTACCTGTGTGTATATACATAGTGTACCTGTGTATATACATAGTGTACCTGTGTGTATATACATAGTGTACCTGTGTGTATATACATAGTGTACCTGTGTGTATATACATAGTGTACCTGTGTGTATATACATAGTGTACCTGTGTCTATATACATAGTGTACCTGTGTGTATATACATAGTGTACCTGTGTGTATATACATAGTGTACCTGTGTGTATATACATAGTGTACCTGTGTATATACAGTGTACCTGTGTGTATATACATAGTGTACCTGTGTGTATATACATAGTGTACCTGTGTGTATATACATAGTGTACCTGTGTATATACATAGTGTACCTGTGTGTATATACATAGTGTACCTGTGTGTATATACATAGTGTACCTGTGTGTATATACATAGTGTACCTGTGTGTATATACAGTGTACCTGTGTATATATACATAGTGTACCTGTGTGTATATACATAGTGTACCTGTGTATATACATAGTGTACCTGTGTGTATATACATAGTGTACCTGTGTATATACAGTGTACCTGTGTGTATATACATACTGTACCTGTGTGTATATACATAGTGTACCTGTGTGTATATACAGTGTACCTGTGTGTATATACATAGTGTACCTGTGTGTATATACATAGTGTACCTGTGTGTGTATATACATAGTGTACCTGTGTGTATATACATAGTGTACCTGTGTGTATATACATAGTGTACCTGTGTGTATATACAGTGTACCTGTGTGTATATACATAGTATACCTGTGTGTATATACATAGTGTACCTGTGTGTATATACAGTGTACCTGTGTGTATATACAGTGTACCTGTGTGTATATACATAGTATACCTGTGTGTATATACATAGTGTACCTGTGTGTATATACAGTGTACCTGTGTGTGTATATACATAGTGTACCTGTGTGTATATACAGTGTACCTGTGTGTGTATATACATAGTGTACCTGTGTGTATATACATAGTGTACCTGTGTGTATATACAGTGTACCTGTGTGTATATACAGTGTACCTGTGTGTATATACAGTGTACCTGTGTGTATATACATAGTGTACCTGTGTGTATATACAGTGTACCTGTGTGTATATACATAGTGTACCTGTGTGCTGCCTCCTCTCTGTCTCTGCGGTGTTGTTCAGCTCTGATTTCTCTCAGTTCCTGTCTCGCTGATCTCTGATCCTCCACACAGTCTTCTATCAGGTCTCTGCTGGAGGCCAACGTCAGCAGCTTCCCCACCAGAGCCTGTAGGATCCTCAGCTTCTCCTCTAAACACGTCAATAACACGTCAATAACACGTCAATAACGCGCCAATAACCCGCCAATAACACGTCAATAACACGCCAATAACACGCCAATAACTCGCCAATAACTCGCCAATAACTCGCCAATAACTAACCTGGCGTGAGGTCGTACACAGAGGTGCTCGTCAGTCTCTTCAGCAGCGCCGGCTCGGCCAATCGCAGCTCGACACACGGGTCGTCCATCGGCGTGAACCCGCCCTGCTTCTGGTAGCGGAACTTGGCGTTGCCGTGATAACAGTCAGCGCCGGACGCCAAGATGTGCAGCCGGAGGATCTCTGAGAGGGTGCAGCTGTCCAGGTCCAACTGCTTCAGACCACAGCCCTGGTGCAGCTGAGACCACGAGGCAGCCAATGAGGCGACGGCACTGAGCGCAGACTGGGTCGCATCACAGTCATCGTCCAGAGCCTCAGACAGGTCTGCACATAGACAACAGCATGAATGAGCACACGCTAGAATGAGAACACGCTAGAATGAGAACACGCTAGAATGAGCACACGCTAGAATGAGCATACGCTAGAATGAGCACACGCTAGAATGAGAACACGCTAGAATGAGAACACGCTAGAATGAGAACACGCTAGAATGAGAACACGCTAGAATGAGCACACGCTAGAATTAGCACACGCTAGAATCAGAACACGCTAGAATGAGAATACGCTAGAATCAGAACACGCTAGAATGAGAACACGCTAGAATGAGAACACGCTAGAATGAGAACAGGCTAGAATCAGAACAGGCTAGAATCAGAACACGCTAGAATCAGAACACGCTAGAATGAGAAAACGCTAGAATGAGAAAACGCTAGAATGAGCACAGACTAGAATGAGAACAGACTAGAATCAGAACACGCTAGAATGAGAACACGCTACAATGAGCACACGCTAGAATGAGCACACGCTAGAATGAGCACACGCTAGAATGAGCACACGCTAGAATGAGAACAGACTAGAATGAGAACACGCTAGAATGAGCACACGCTAGAATGAGAACAGACTAGAATGAGAAAACGCTAGAATGAGCACAGACTAGAATGAGAACAGACTAGAATCAGAACACGCTAGAATGAGAACACGCTACAATGAGCACACGCTAGAATGAGCACACGCTAGAATGAGCACACGCTAGAATGAGCACACGCTAGAATGAGAACAGACTAGAATGAGAACAGACTAGAATGAGCACACGCTAGAATCAGAACAGACTAGAATCAGAACACGCTAGAATGAGAACACGCTACAATGAGCACACGCTAGAATGAGCACACGCTAGAATGAGCACACGCTAGAATGAGAACAGACTAGAATGAGAACAGACTAGAATGAGCACACGCTAGAATCAGAACAGACTAGAATCAGAACACGCTAGAATGAGAACACGCTACAATGAGCACACGCTAGAATGAGCACACGCTAGAATGAGCACAGACTAGAATGAGAACAGACTAGAATGAGCACACGCTAGAATGTGAACAGACTAGAATCAGAACACGCTAGAATGAGAACACGCTAGAATGAGCACACGCTAGAATGAGCACACGCTAGAATGAGCACACGCTAGAATGAGCACACGCTAGAATGAGCACACGCTAGAATGAGAAAACGCTAGAATGAGCACAGACTAGAATGAGAACAGACTAGAATGAGCACACGCTAGAATGAGAACAGACTAGAATCAGAACACGCTAGAATGAGAACACGCTACAATGAGCACACGCTAGAATGAGCACACGCTAGAATGAGCACACGCTAGAATGAGCACACGCTAGAATGAGCACACGCTAGAATGAGCACACGCTAGAATGAGAACAGACTAGAATGAGAACACGCTAGAATGAGAACAGACTAGAATGAGAACACGCTAGAATGAGAACAGACTAGAATGAGAACACGCTAGAATGAGAACAGACTAGAATGAGAACAGACTAGAATGAGAACACGCTAGAATGAGTATGAATCAGACCTTCAGCCTGCTCTTTAGCCATGTCCTCCTGCTCTTCGTCCAGAGCCTGAAAGATGGCAGACAGAAAGAAGAACAGCAACTCGCAGAGAGGACCCTCAGGATCAGAACCCACCAGAGCCTCCTCCAGAACCTCTGTGGAGAGACAGACAGGACAACACACCGTCAGACAGGACGGGACGCACATCTGTTAGAACCTAGAAATCAACATTAATCTCTAACCATGGTGAATGGACTTATACAGAACATGTGTTGGGTTCCACTTAAAAGCACCAACACAGGACCCCAGTGGACCCTGTAAAGACCCACAGGGTGCTGGTCTAGGTGTGAGGAGTTCTAACCTAGTGGACCCTGTAAGGACCCACAGGGTCCTGGTCTAGGTGTGAGGCGTTCTAACCCAGTGGACCCTGTAAGGACCCACAGGGTCCTGGTCTAGGTGTGAGGAGTTCTAACCCAGTGGACCCTGTAAGGACCCACAGGGTCCTGGTCTAGGTGTGAGGCGTTCTAACCCAGTGGACCCTGTAAGGACCCACAGGGTCCTGGTCTAGGTGTGAGGCGTTCTAACCCAGTGGACCCTGTAAGGACCCACAGGGTCCTGGTCTAGGTGTGAGGAGTTCTAACCCAGAGAGAGTCCGTCGGGGAACTCGTCCTTCAGGTGAAAGACCTCTCCAAAGGCCCTCAGGAACTCCAGAACCATCAGAGCTTCACCAAAGAGCTGGGCCGGAAGACGGGTCCTCACTGGAACCGGACTGGGCAGATCCTGGTGGAACCAGCACACACACACATTATGGATGAGGACCGGTCTCTCTACAGAGCAGACAGGCAGCTCTGTGGTGCGTTCACTGACCTTCAGGTCTTCACACTCCATGTCTTCTCGAGGTTTGTTCCACAGCTTCAGTCGCTCAGCGTATTTCTTCTTCTCCTCCTTCAGCTTCTCTCGTTCCTGAAAATCACCACGAAATTTATAATAATCATTATTATTAATAGTTCTATTATTTATAATTATAATAATTATAATCCTCATCATGCACAATAATTACAGATATAATAAATATAATTATCTTTATTAGAAGTCTGAAACTCACCCTGTCCTTCTCCAGCTTCCTGAGCTCCTTCTCCTCCCTCCTCTTCTGTTTCTCCTCCTCAAACCTCCTCCTCTGCTCCTCCTTTATCCTCTCTCTGTCCTCCTTCTCCCTCCTCTTGGCCTCCTGCACGTCCTCCTTCTCCTTCTTCATGTGTCCTGCTGTCATGTCCTCCTTCTGCTGCAGCTTCAGCTTCTCCTCGGCCGCCGCTTTGATGAGCGACGAGCTCGCCTGTAGACACATCGTACACTAATACTACGTATCCATATATATATGTATACTAAATATGTATATGTACTGGATATATATACACACACTAAATATTTATACTTTGTACTAAATTTATATATTGTACGCATATATTGTGTGTTACAGTCAGGTGATGTGCGTTACAGTCAGGTGATGTGCGTTACAGTCAGGTGATGCGCGTTACAGTCAGGTGATGCGCGTTACAGTCAGGTGATGTGCGTTACAGTCAGGTGATGCGCGTTACAGTCAGGTGATGCGCGTTACAGTCAGGTGATGCGCGTTACAGTCAGGTGATGCGCGTTACAGTCAGGTGATGTGCGTTACAGTCAGGTGATGCGCGTTACAGTCAGGTGATGCGCGTTACAGTCAGGTGATGCGCGTTACAGTCAGGTGATGCGCGTTACAGTCAGGTGATGCGCGTTACAGTCAGGTGATGCGCGTTACAGTCAGGTGATGCGCGTTACAGTCAGGTGATGTGCGTTACAGTCAGGTGATGTGCGTTACAGTCAGGTGATGCGCGTTACAGTCAGGTGATGCGCGTTACAGTCAGGTGATGTGCGTTACAGTCAGGTGATGTGCGTTACAGTCAGGTGATGTGCGTTACAGTCAGGTGATGTGCGTTACAGTCAGGTGATGTGCGTTACAGTCAGGTGATGTGCGTTACAGTCAGGTGATGCGCGTTACAGTCAGGTGATGCGCGTTACAGTCAGGTGATGCGCGTTACAGTCAGGTGATGCGCGTTACAGTCAGGTGATGCGTGTTACAGTCAGGTGATGCGCGTTACAGTCAGGTGATGAGCGTTACAGTCAGGTGATGCGCGTTACAGTCAGGTGATGCGCGTTACAGTCAGGTGATGCGCGTTACAGTCAGGTGATGCGCGTTACAGTCAGGTGATGCGCGTTACAGTCAGGTGATGCGCGTTACAGTCAGGTGATGGGCGTTACAGTCAGGTGATGCGCGTTACAGTCAGGTGATGCGCGTTACAGTCAGGTGATGCGCGTTACAGTCAGGTGATGCGCGTTACAGTCAGGTGATGCGCGTTACAGTCAGGTGATGCGCGTTACAGTCAGGTGATGCGCGTTACAGTCAGGTGATGTGCGTTACAGTCAGGTGATGCGCGTTACAGTCAGGTGATGCGCGTTACAGTCAGGTGATGCGCGTTACAGTCAGGTGATGTGTGTTACAGTCAGGTGATGTGCGTTACAGTCAGGTGATGTGCGTTACAGTCAGGTGATGCGCGTTACAGTCAGGTGATGCGCGTTACAGTCAGGTGATGCGCGTTACAGTCAGGTGATTCGCGTTACAGTCAGGTGATGCGCGTTACAGTCAGGTGATGCGCGTTACAGTCAGGTGATGCGCGTTACAGTCAGGTGATGCGCGTTACAGTCAGGTGATGCGCGTTACAGTCAGGTGATGCGCGTTACAGTCAGGTGATGTGCGTTACAGTCAGGTGATGTGCGTTACAGTCAGGTGATGTGCGTTACAGTCAGGTGATGTGCGTTACAGTCAGGTGATGTGCGTTACAGTCAGGTGATGTGCGTTACAGTCAGGTGATGTGCGTTACAGTCAGGTGATGTGCGTTACAGTCAGGTGATGTGCGTTACAGTCAGGTGATGCGCGTTACAGTCAGGTGATGTGCGTTACAGTCAGGTGATGTGCGTTACAGTCAGGTGATGCGCGTTACAGTCAGGTGATGTGTGTTACAGTCAGGTGATGTGTGTTACAGTCAGGTGATGTGTGTTACAGTCAGGTGATGTGCGTTACAGTCAGGTGATGTGCGTTACAGTCAGGTGATGTGCGTTACAGTCAGGTGATGTGCGTTACAGTCAGGTGATGCGCGTTACAGTCAGGTGATGTGTGTTACAGTCAGGTGATGTGCGTTACAGTCAGGTGATGTGCGTTACAGTCAGGTGATGTGCGTTACAGTCAGGTGATGTGCGTTACAGTCAGGTGATGCGCGTTACAGTCAGGTGATGCGCGTTACAGTCAGGTGATGCGCGTTACAGTCAGGTGATGTGCGTTACAGTCAGGTGATGTGCGTTACAGTCAGGTGATGCGCGTTACAGTCAGGTGATGCGCGTTACAGTCAGGTGATGCGCGTTACAGTCAGGTGATGCGTGTTACAGTCAGGTGATGCGCGTTACAGTCAGGTGATGCGCGTTACAGTCAGGTGATGTGCGTTACAGTCAGGTGATGTGCGTTACAGTCAGGTGATGTGTGTTACAGTCAGGTGATGTGTGTTACAGTCAGGTGATGCGCGTTACAGTCAGGTGATGTGCGTTACAGTCAGGTGATGTGCGTTACAGTCAGGTGATGTGTGTTACAGTCAGGTGATGTGTGTTACAGTCAGGTGATGCGCGTTACAGTCAGGTGATGCGCGTTACAGTCAGGTGATGCGCGTTACAGTCAGGTGATGCGCGTTACAGTCAGGTGATGTGTGTTACAGTCAGGTGATGTGTGTTACAGTCAGGTTACAGCAGCGGGTTCCTCGGACGTTTGATTCTCCTCTCGTGCTTTTGTTTTCTTGAGTTACGGTTTGGCTGAAATGGGCTCGTGAAGGAATTGTGTAACGGGGCTCAATAACATTCAACAGGTTCATGAAGCTGCATTTACCACAACAGAGTCCGGTCTCATGTCCGCCGCTATAAATGTACCAATCGCCGTGGTGATGCTTTAGCCCTGTTCTATCGGTAGTGAACAGCTGCTTAAACGCTTCGGGGAGAGTTTGAAGCGTGTGTGCTGCTCCAGGTGTTCGTTTAGTTCCACTCACTGCCACACTGGGCTGATGTCTGTGTGAATGAGTTAACATGTTTGAGGTATTCACACTGATGGAGCCTACACTCGTGTAACAAATGCAACATAGCGTTGTTTTTTAACCACCGCTCTCTCGCCATCGCCCTCATAGTTCACAGAGAAACCAACGGGGCTCCAAACACCAGACCTGCAGGCCGTTGGAGGATCTTCTAGTTCTGGTCTACAGCCATACTGCAGCGAGCTAGCTTCATGTAGCCGCTACACTGTAGCGTCTCACAGCGCAGAAGTGCCGACTGAAGCGACGCTGGCCACGAGGAAGCAAAGGCCTTCTCCCCTCCTCAAACCCTGACAGGTCACGAGCCATTTCGCTGGACGAAACAGACAGTGCCCCACTCTGAGTAAGGCCCCTTACCCCGCCGAGACGAGTCCCTCCAACGAGACCCGTCTCCGCTTTCCCTTTTTGTGTGTACACATACCGGCAGGAGGAAAGACGACTAAGCCTCAATCCTCCACCGATGATTCCCGGTAAGACGCACGGACCACGTCGCCTCAAACCGAAGTTAAATCATCCTCCCTGCAACGAGGATACATCACGTCTGCGTTTCGCTCCAGAGCGAGCTCACGCCACGACGGCCCGAAGCCGGCTGCAAAGCCGGCTGCAAAGCCGCGCCGACCAGCAAGCTCCCCCTGCGCCCCTTCCTGACGAGGAAAAAGGACAACTTCCCCACGAACACTTTTCCCTTGCTCCGAAGCATCTAAAAGTAAGCTTCATGGTATCTGGGCATAGCTTAGCTTAAATTAACTTAAGTTTAATTCAGGTCATTTAATTCATGTGTTGATATTCCCCTATTTTGTTGTGAGAAGTTACTGTCGTGCGATATCACGGTATTGCGTAACCCATCGCGGACCCGAAGCCCCGCTTGTGTATTCAACTGCTGAACTGTCTGCATTCGACCCGTCGCTGCTGGTAGATTCAGAGTTTGTGTGTTCTTGCTTGAAAGATGTGATAAGAAACATAAGCGCTCATCTCACCGCAGCGATAGAGGTCTGTTTTATTTGGGATTATTTGATTTCATTCAGTTTTCTTGCTCTATTTCCGTGAATCGATTCTGTGAGTGAAGTGTGGAAACGCGACTATCGTGCATAAGTGTCGTCAGTTCGCGAAGCGACAACGGCAACTTGTGCAAGATACGATCTGCGACCCTCACACTCACTACGACGCACTCAGAAACTCCGATTCCTCTCTCTGCCCTTTTATTTCTCTTGGTTTTCCGTAACTTGCATACACACAGTCTGCCCCTGGGTAACCCCGTTGCCTCTTGTCCCAACTCACGCGATGCATCGGCACACGTGACTACATACAGCTATTACATACTCTGTTATACTTTAAGGAGCAGTCTGTGATTACTTGTGCATATGTGTCATGAAACTGTATGTAGTAGCCTTGTGTACGAACTTAACCCTTCACTGTCACTGAATGTGTAGTCGCACCCGACTATTGACATTATGAGTGACCACTAATTATGAGACTCAGTTTATCGTTTGGTTATTAGTCCCTGTTCACAGGCTGGTGCCCCGTTGTTATTAATAATCATTTATAATTGTTACATACATTAATAATTCTATTGATGTCAAGAATTCAGTTTCTTAAATGCTGATAACCCAAACACGCTCCATTAGATCCCAACACACACACACACACACACACACACACACACACACACACCTTCTATGTACCCTTATATACACGTATACTAAATATTTCTACTACTACTTAAACTACACTTGTATTACTAATCAACAATATGAACTGCAAACACGAGACATGTCCCATTAAACTGATCCGATGTATGGTCTCTTCCTCTCATCATCATCACCACTCACCTGTCCAGGTGAGCCACGCCCTCCACCTTTAGAGGGGGGGCTGAAGGGGAAGAGGGGGGGCTCATCAGGGAAGAACTGAGAGAATGATTGTTCAGACAGCCGGTACTTCATCACTGTGGAGGGCTGAAAGACAGGAAGTGACATCAACACACAGGAAGTGACCGTCAACACACACACAGGAGGAGGAGGCACGCTATCGCGTGAGGCATCAGTGCTGTTGTCACCTTGAGGACGATGGTTCCATTGTGAGGTTCACAGTGTTGCTTAAACAGCAGCTTCAGTCTCTCTTTGGACACGCTGGTCTTCCTGCGACTGAACAAACAGCAGAGAGACATTCATTCAGCAGCATTGTCTTAATAAGCAGTCATGTGGTAACGTCTGTCTGGATACACACAGCAGACAGTATGGATACACACAGCAGACAGTATGGATGATGTCACTTCCTCTCACCTGATCTGATTGGCTTTCACAGTGAACGGCTCCGTGTGTTCGGCCTTCATCATCTTCACTGTGTATTTAAACACTGACGGACTCAGAGGCTTCTTCCTCTTCTTCCTGCTGACACACACACACACTTAGAACAGAAATCCTTTTTTTCTATTCCAAACATCATTTCCCTCGATTACCCACAATGCACCAGGGTTTGACCCCATGAGGACCAGATGACCTACTGACCCGTTGACCTGTGCTTTGATCTCCTCGTCGCTGTCACTGATGACGATGGTGTCGTCGGCTGCTTTGGAGCGTCCGTTAGTGCTGGAGTGAGGAGAGTGGACCTGGAGGATCTCACACACATGTCTGACACACACACACACACACACACACACACACACACACACACACACACACACACACACACACATATTATATGGCGCCCCCCCTCCTCTCTCAGTACCTGGCCCCGTTGCGTCCCCCCTCCTCTCTCAGTACCTGGCCCCGTTGCGTCCCCCCTCCTCTCTCAGTACCTGGTCCCGTTGCGTCCCCCTCCTCTCTCAGTACCTGGCCCCGTTGCGTCCCCCCTCCTCTCTCAGTACCTGGCCCTTTGCGTCCCCCCTCCTCTCTCAGTACCTGGCCCTTTGCGTCCCCCCTCCTCTCTCAGTACCTGGTCCCGTTGCGTCCCCCCTCCTCTCTCAGTACCTGGCCCTTTGCGTCCCCCCTCCTCTCTCAGTACCTGGCCCCGTTGCGTCCCCCCTCCTCTCTCAGTACCTGGCCCCGTTGCGTCCCCCCTCCTCTCTCAGTACCTGGCCCCGTTGCGTCCCCCCTCCTCTCTCAGTACCTGGCCCGTTGCGTCCCCCCTCCTCTCTCAGTACCTGGCCCCGTTGCGTCCCCCCTCCTCTCTCAGTACCTGGCCCGTTGCGTCCCCCCTCCTCTCTCAGTACCTGGCCCCGTTGCGTCCCCCCTCCTCTCTCAGTACCTGGCCCGTTGCGTCCCCCCTCCTCTCTCAGTACCTGGCCCCGTTGCGTCCCCCCTCCTCTCTCAGTACCTGGCCCCGTTGCGTCCCCCCTCCTCTCTCAGTACCTGGCCCCGTTGCGTCCCCCCTCCTCTCTCAGTACCTGGCCCCGTTGCGTCCCCCCTCCTCTCTCAGTACCTGGCCCCGTTGCGTCCCCCTCCTCTCTCAGTACCTGGTCCCGTTGCGTCCCCCTCCTCTCTCAGTACCTGGCCCCGTTGCGTCCCCCCTCCTCTCTCAGTACCTGGCCCCGTTGCGTCCCCCCTCCTCTCTCAGTACCTGTCCCGTTGCGTCCCCCTCCTCTCTCAGTACCTGGCCCGTTGCGTCCCCCCTCCTCTCTCAGTACCTGGCCCCGTTGCGTCCCCCCTCCTCTCTCAGTACCTGGCCCCGTTGCGTCCCCCCTCCTCTCTCAGTACCTGGCCCGTTGCGTCCCCCCTCCTCTCTCAGTACCTGGCCCTTTGCGTCCCCCCTCCTCTCTCAGTACCTGTCCCGTTGCGTCCCCCCTCCTCTCTCAGTACCTGGCCCTTTGCGTCCCCCCTCCTCTCTCAGTACCTGGCCCCGTTGCGTCCCCCCTCCTCTCTCAGTACCTGGCCCCGTTGCGTCCCCCTCCTCTCTCAGTACCTGGCCCCGTTGCGTCCCCCCTCCTCTCTCAGTACCTGGCCCGTTGCGTCCCCCCTCCTCTCTCAGTACCTGGCCCCGTTGCGTCCCCCCTCCTCTCTCAGTACCTGGCCCGTTGCGTCCCCCCTCCTCTCTCAGTACCTGGCCCCGTTGCGTCCCCCCTCCTCTCTCAGTACCTGGCCCGTTGCGTCCCCCCTCCTCTCTCAGTACCTGGCCCCGTTGCGTCCCCCCTCCTCTCTCAGTACCTGGCCCCCGTTGCGTCCCCCCCTCCTCTCTCAGTACCTGGCCCCGTTGCGTCCCCCCTCCTCTCTCAGTACCTGGCCCCGTTGCGTCCCCCTCCTCTCTCAGTACCTGGCCCCGTTGCGTCCCCCTCCTCTCTCAGTACCTGGTCCCGTTGCGTCCCCCCTCCTCTCTCAGTACCTGGCCACCGTTGCGTCCCCCCTCCTCTCTCAGTACCTGGCCCCGTTGCGTCTCCCCCTCCTCTCTCAGTACCTGGTCCCGTTGCGTCCCCCTCCTCTCTCAGTACCTGGCCCGTTGTGTCCCCCCTCCTCTCTCAGTACCTGGCCCCGTTGCGTCCCCCCTCCTCTCTCAGTACCTGGCCCCGTTGCGTCCCACCACATCCACCGTCTCCCCAGGGAAGAAGCGGTCCTTGCTGAAGGTGTAGACGTCCTCACAGAGCTCCGTCAGTCTGCAGCGGTGGCTCAGAGAGGCCAGGTGGAGCAGAGGGACCAGCAGAGACCTGGAGAAGGTCTGAAGGCTCACAGAAGCTCTCCGCTCGCTTTCCACCGCCTCCAGGTAGGTGAGACCAGCACGACCCGTCAGACAGCAGCTCCACACCAGACTGTTACACAGGATGGTCCTCTCAAAGAACTCACTGAGGAGAGAGGAGAGAGGAGAGAGGAGTGAGGTGAGAGAGGAGAGAGCAGAGAGGAGAGAGCAGAGAGGAGTGAGGAGAGATGAGAGAGGAGTGAGGAGAGAGCAGAGAGGAGTGAGGAGAAGAGGAGAGAGGAGAGAGGAGAGAGGAGTGAGGAGTGAGGAGAGAGACTGTTACACAGGATGGTCCTCTCAAAGAACTCACTGAGGAGAGAGGAGAGAGGAGTGAGGAGAGAGGAGTGAGGAGTGAGGAGAGAGACTGTTACACAGGATGGTCCT
>NC_136649.1:24514933-24578839 GCF_949748355.1 Melanostigma gelatinosum | reverse complement strand
AGGAGTGAGGAGAGAGGAGTGAGGAGTGAGCAGAGAGGAGTGAGGAGAGAGGAGTGAGGAGTGAGGAGTGAGGAGAGAGGAGAGAGGAGTGAGGAGTGAGCAGAGAGGAGTGAGGAGTGAGGAGTGAGCAGAGAGGAGTGAGGAGAGAGGAGTGAGGAGAGAGGAAGTGAGGAGAGAGGAGAGAGGAGAGAGGAGTGAGCAGAGAGGAGTGAGGAGAGAGGAAGAGGAGAGAGGAGAGAGGAGAGAGGAGTGAGCAGTGAGGAGAGAGGAGAGAGGAGTGAGGAGTGAGGAGAGAGGAGAGAGGAGTGAGCAGAGAGGAGTGAGGAGAGAGGAGAGAGGAGAGAGGAGAGAGGAGTGAGGAGAGAGCAGAGAGGAGTGAGGAGAGAGGAGTGAGCAGAGAGGAGAGAGGAGAGAGGAGTGAGCAGTGAGGAGAGAGGAGAGAGGAGAGAGGAGAGAGGAGTGAGGAGTGAGGAGAGAGGAGAGAGGAGAGAGAGAGAGGAGAGAGGAGAGAGGATGAGCAGTGAGGAGAGAGGAGAGAGGAGAGAGGAGAGAGGAGTGAGGAGTGAGGAGAGAGGAGAGAGGAGTGAGCAGAGAGGAGTGAGGAGTGAGGAGAGAGGAGAGAGAGAGGAGTGAGCAGAGAGGAGTGAGGAGAGAGACTGTTACACAGGGTGGTCCTCTCAAAGAACTCACTGAGGAGAAAGGAGAGGTAGGTGGGAGACAGGAAGGTGGGGGACAGGTAGGTGGGAGACAGGTAGGTGGGGACAGGAAGGTGAGGGACAGGTAGGTGGGAGACAGGTAGGTGGGGGGACAGGAAGGTGAGGGACAGGTAGGTGGGAGACAGGTAGGTGGGGGACAGGAAGGTGAGGGACAGGTAGGTGGGAGACAGGTAGGTGGGGGACAGGAAGGTGAGGGACAGGTAGGTGGGAGACAGGTAGGTGGGGGACAGGAAGGTGAGGGACAGGTAGGTGGGAGACAGGTACTCACTCGTAGCGCCTGAAGATCTCGTGGGTGATCTTGCAGAGGAAGACCTCCTCTTCTGGTCTCAGGTCTGCTGGAGGTCTCTGCCGGACGAAGGCTTTCCGGTGAGGAGCGGCATCTCTTTGAAACTAAACAGCAAATAAGGAGGGAAAACCGGGTCACAGAGAACCGAACCTGGGACCCTCCGGACCGGGCCGCGAGCAAAAAAACACCCCAAAAAAGTCCGGTCTCACGAGAGAACCGGAGGAAAACCGAGCAGAAGCCGCGCGGAAGCAGCCTCGCGGGTCTTTTGTTCGGAGTCCGTTAATCTGCCCACATGGCGCCGCGAGGTTCACCGACTCTACCGGTACAAACCCAACACTAACACGGTACAAACACGGTACAAACCCGGTACTAACACGTCTCTGGGGGACTTCACCGAGTACCGTTTACCGCTGGACGGTTAATCCCCTGGTACAAAGTCCCGAAGAAGAAGTAGTCCCGCTCAACACCGCGGCTTGTTGACCAAGTTGTTGTCCCCTTCACGGACCCTCACGGAGCTGGGAAATCTCAGTGTTCCTATTATCCTACTAGTTCCTCTTCTTCTTCTTTCTTCTTCTTTGAGGTTTATTGGCGGTTGGCAAACAGTGAATGGTGCATTACCGCCACCATTTGGTCTGGAGTGTGGATCCGGATGTCGAGTACTGACAGTTTAATAAAATGAAATGAGATGAAATAAAAGTCACTTTTGAGTTATTTTGCAGAATATCCACTACATTGAACTGTACCTCGATCTAGCCGAGGTTCTATTATTATACTCGTCTTCTGAAGAAGAATAAGTCAGCTCTCCTGATTTACATGAATCATAATAGTCCAGTTTTCAGAAATAAATGAGTTTGAACTCATTATGTTGGAGAAATAGATGATACTATGTACTATAATATACGATATGTCAATATCAGTGGTGGGCCGTCAGTGGCCGACACAGAATCACAAAGTTATATCTATTTTATAATTTTATAAAGTTTCTTAAATACACTACATGTATTGTAATTTATATAATATTTCTCCATTATCTTATGTTATCATTGCACAGCTCCTGTCTTCCTCAGTTGCTCTGCTTCCAGTGCAGCTTGTTTTAAGTAGAGCTTTTATCCAATCAGATCTCACCTCTGTGTCTCTAGGTGGAACAGAGGCAGAGGCCTGCAGACTCACAAGTGCATCATGTGCACTTTAAGTGAACGGGGACGATGTTGTTGATTGTCAGTGTTCAACCAATCAGATCTTTAGTTTGACATGTTGGGCGTATTCTTTGACGTGTCAGAGCTGCTAGCTGGCCTATAGCTACGTGATTGGTCAGTGGGCTAGCGTGACATGTTGGACGGTGACAATCCCAAAATCTGCTGCATCTGTGAGCGGACATCTTCAGCCTCAAACGCATTAAAACGTATTCAAGAAATACAACTAGGGAGACTCGACTGTCTTCACTAGCGTCCATGAATGGAGAAGGACTTCTTACTGGAACTAAAGATTAAACTCTTTGTTAACAAAGAAAGGAGGATGGACTTTGTCTTTAGATAGTGAACAGCAGCTCTGGTAAGTTAACTGCGTTTGTTTTTCTATCTGCAGTAGCTTTAATATGCTTGTTTACATATTATCATTTGTACAACTTGTTTTTATGAAGATGGATTTTTGTTTGGTTTTATATGTGATAGGAACCATTGTTACGTCCAGTGTTGCTCTGGGGACACATTTAGCCGGTGTCAGTGTTGCCAACTTGGCGACTTTCTAAACCCTCATGGAGACTTTATTTGTCAAAATCTACGAGTGACAAATCGATGGGGTCAGATCAGTCTCAATAATTGCAAATGCAAACAGAACGATTCACGAATACATTTCAATGCACACATGAATAAATTACGATTTATATAAATGTAAAAAAGAATCACAAATACATTTCTGCATTTGTATGTATTTCTGTGTGGATTTTTTATATTTGTTTGTGGGTTTGTATGCATTTGTTTGTGGATCGCACTAACTGTGGGCTTATGAGACTCTTCTGACATCGCTGGATTCGCAAATGCGTTTTGTTCAACGTTCTTATTTTCAACCAATCACATGAGCGCAGCTCCCCCCTCCCCTCCCCACGAGGCTGCCAGCGTTACAGTTGCGCAATTTGCGAGGCGACAGGTGAGAAGTGGAGAAAGGGCGCGCGCACATCGGCAGCGGCAGCTCGCAGAGGCACTTCCTGTTGCAAGCTGTAGTTTAGTCTTTGACATCATGTGACAACACATTAAGGTCATTGGAGGCATGACTGTTGGTAGTTGTAATTAGTTTAAATTGTGCGTAAAGTGTCTTTATAGTGATGAAGAGTAGAGCAGCATGATGGTGATGAAGAGTGGAGCAGCATGATGGTGATGAAGAGTAGAGCTGCATCATAGTGATGAAGAGTAGAGCTGCATCATAGTGATGAAGAGTAGAGCAGCATCATAGTGATGAAGAGTAGAGCTGCATCATAGTGATGAAGAGTAGAGCAGCATCATAGTGATGAAGAGTAGAGCTGCATCATAGTGATGAAGAGTAGAGCTGCATCATAGTGATGAAGAGTAGAGCTGCATCATAGTGATGAAGAGTAGAGCAGCATCATAGTGATGAAGAGTAGAGCTGCATCATAGTGATGAAGAGTAGAGCTGCATCATAGTGATGAAGAGTAGAGCAGCATGATGGTGATGAAGAGTAGAGCTGCATCATAGTGATGAAGAGTAGAGCAGCATCATAGTGATGAAGAGTAGAGCTGCATCATAGTGATGAAGAGTAGAGCTGCATCATAGTGATGAAGAGTAGAGCAGCATGATGGTGATGAAGAGTAGAGCAGCATGATAGTGATGAAGAGTAGAGCTGCATCATAGTGATGTAGAGTAGAGCAGCATGATGGTGATGAAGAGTAGAGCAGCATGATAGTGATGAAGAGTAGAGCTGCATCATAGTGATGAAGAGTAGAGCTGCATCATAGTGATGAAGAGTAGAGCAGCATCATAGTGATGAAGAGTAGAGCTGCATCATAGTGATGAAGAGTAGCGCTGCATCACAGTGATGAAGAGTAGAGCTGCATCATAGTGATGAAGAGTAGAGCTGCATCATAGTGATGAAGAGTAGAGCAGCATGATGGTGATGAAGAGTAGAGCAGCATGATAGTGATGAAGAGTAGCGCTGCATCACAGTGATGAAGAGTAGAGCTGCATCATAGTGATGAAGAGTAGAGCAGCATCATAGTGATGAAGAGTAGAGCTGCATCATAGTGATGAAGAGTAGAGCTGCATCATAGTGATGAAGAGTAGAGCAGCATGATGGTGATGAAGAGTAGAGCAGCATGATAGTGATGAAGAGTAGAGCTGCATCATAGTGATGAAGAGTAGAGCTGCATCATAGTGATGAAGAGTAGAGCAGCATCATAGTGATGAAGAGTAGAGCTGCATCATAGTGATGAAGAGTAGAGCTGCATCATAGTGATGAAGAGTAGAGCTGCATCATAGTGATGAAGAGTAGAGGTGCATGATGGTGATGAAGAGTAGAGCAGCATGATGGTGATGAAGAGTAGAACTGCATCATAGTGATGAAGAGTAGAGCTGCATCATAGTGATGAAGAGTAGAGCTGCATGATGGTGATGAAGAGTAGAGCAGCATGATGGTGATGAAGAGTAGAGCTGCATCATAGTGATGAAGAGTAGAGCAGCATCATAGTGATGAAGAGTAGAGCAGCATCATAGTGATGAAGAGTAGAGCTGCATCACAGTGATGAAGAGTAGAGGAGCATCATAGTGATGAAGAGTAGAGCTGCATCACAGTGATGAAGAGTAGAGCAGCATCATAGTGATGAAGAGTAGAGCTGCATCATAGTGATGAAGAGTAGAGCAGCATCATAGTGATGAAGAGTAGAGCTGCATCATAGTGATGAAGAGTAGAGCTGCATCATAGTGATGAAGAGTAGAGCTGCATCATAGTGATGAAGAGTAGAGCTGCATCATAGTGATGAAGAGTAGAGCAGCATCATAGTGATGAAGAGTAGAGCTGCATCATAGTGATGAAGAGTAGAGCTGCATCATAGTGATGAAGAGTAGAGCAGCATCATAGTGATGAAGAGTAGAGCTGCATCATAGTGATGAAGAGTAGAGCTGCATCATAGTGATGAAGAGTAGAGCAGCATCATAGTGATGAAGAGTAGAGCAGCATCATAGTGATGAAGAGTAGAGCTGCATCACAGTGATGAAGAGTAGAGCTGCATCATAGTGATGAAGAGTAGAACAGCATCATAGTGATGAAGAGTAGCGCAGCATCATAGTGATGAAGAGTAGAGCAGCATCATAGTGATGAAGAGTAGAGCTGCATCATAGTGATGAAGAGTAGAGCAGCATCATAGTGATGAAGAGTAGAGCTGCATCATAGTGATGAAGAGTAGAGCTGCATCATAGTGATGAAGAGTAGAGCAGCATCATAGTGATGAAGAGTAGAGCTGCATCATAGTGATGAAGAGTAGAGCTGCATCATAGTGATGAAGAGTAGAGCAGCATCATAGTGATGAAGAGTAGAGCAGCATCATAGTGATGAAGAGTAGAGCTGCATCACAGTGATGAAGAGTAGAGCTGCATCATAGTGATGAAGAGTAGAACAGCATCATAGTGATGAAGAGTAGAGCAGCATCATAGTGATGAAGAGTAGAGCAGCATCATAGTGATGAAGAGTAGAGCTGCATCACAGTGATGAAGAGTAGAGCTGCATCATAGTGATGAAGAGTAGAACAGCATCATAGTGATGAAGAGTAGAACAGCATCATAGTGATGAAGAGTAGAGCAGCATCATAGTGATGAAGAGTAGAGCAGCATCATAGTGATGAAGAGTAGAGCTGCATCATAGTGATGAAGAGTAGAGGAGCATCATAGTGATGAAGAGTAGAGCTGCATCATAGTGATGAAGAGTAGAACAGCATCATAGTGATGAAGAGTAGAGCAGCATCATAGTGATGAAGAGTAGAGCAGCATCATAGTGATGAAGAGTAGAGCTGCATCATAGTGATGAAGAGTAGAGGAGCATCATAGTGATGAAGAGTAGAGCTGCATCATAGTGATGAAGAGTAGAGCAGCATCATAGTGATGAAGAGTAGAGCTGCATCATAGTGATGAAGAGTAGAACAGCATCATAGTGCTGAAGAGTAGAGCTGCATCATAGTGATGAAGAGTAGAGCAGCATGATGGTGATGAAGAGTAGAGCTGCATCATAGTGATGAAGAGTAGAGCAGCATCATAGTGATGAAGAGTAGAGCTGCATCATAGTGATGAAGAGTAGAGCTGCATCATAGTGATGAAGAGTAGAGCAGCATGATGGTGATGAAGAGTAGAGCAGCATGATAGTGATGAAGAGTAGAGCTGCATCATAGTGATGTAGAGTAGAGCAGCATGATGGTGATGAAGAGTAGAGCAGCATGATAGTGATGAAGAGTAGAGCTGCATCATAGTGATGAAGAGTAGAGCTGCATCATAGTGATGAAGAGTAGAGCAGCATCATAGTGATGAAGAGTAGAGCTGCATCATAGTGATGAAGAGTAGCGCTGCATCACAGTGATGAAGAGTAGAGCTGCATCATAGTGATGAAGAGTAGAGCTGCATCATAGTGATGAAGAGTAGAGCAGCATGATGGTGATGAAGAGTAGAGCAGCATGATAGTGATGAAGAGTAGCGCTGCATCACAGTGATGAAGAGTAGAGCTGCATCATAGTGATGAAGAGTAGAGCAGCATCATAGTGATGAAGAGTAGAGCTGCATCATAGTGATGAAGAGTAGAGCTGCATCATAGTGATGAAGAGTAGAGCAGCATGATGGTGATGAAGAGTAGAGCAGCATGATAGTGATGAAGAGTAGAGCTGCATCATAGTGATGAAGAGTAGAGCTGCATCATAGTGATGAAGAGTAGAGCAGCATCATAGTGATGAAGAGTAGAGCTGCATCATAGTGATGAAGAGTAGAGCTGCATCATAGTGATGAAGAGTAGAGCTGCATCATAGTGATGAAGAGTAGAGGTGCATGATGGTGATGAAGAGTAGAGCAGCATGATGGTGATGAAGAGTAGAACTGCATCATAGTGATGAAGAGTAGAGCTGCATCATAGTGATGAAGAGTAGAGCTGCATGATGGTGATGAAGAGTAGAGCAGCATGATGGTGATGAAGAGTAGAGCTGCATCATAGTGATGAAGAGTAGAGCAGCATCATAGTGATGAAGAGTAGAGCAGCATCATAGTGATGAAGAGTAGAGCTGCATCACAGTGATGAAGAGTAGAGGAGCATCATAGTGATGAAGAGTAGAGCTGCATCACAGTGATGAAGAGTAGAGCAGCATCATAGTGATGAAGAGTAGAGCTGCATCATAGTGATGAAGAGTAGAGCAGCATCATAGTGATGAAGAGTAGAGCTGCATCATAGTGATGAAGAGTAGAGCTGCATCATAGTGATGAAGAGTAGAGCTGCATCATAGTGATGAAGAGTAGAGCTGCATCATAGTGATGAAGAGTAGAGCAGCATCATAGTGATGAAGAGTAGAGCTGCATCATAGTGATGAAGAGTAGAGCTGCATCATAGTGATGAAGAGTAGAGCAGCATCATAGTGATGAAGAGTAGAGCTGCATCATAGTGATGAAGAGTAGAGCTGCATCATAGTGATGAAGAGTAGAGCAGCATCATAGTGATGAAGAGTAGAGCAGCATCATAGTGATGAAGAGTAGAGCTGCATCACAGTGATGAAGAGTAGAGGAGCATCATAGTGATGAAGAGTAGAGCTGCATCATAGTGATGAAGAGTAGAACAGCATCATAGTGATGAAGAGTAGAGCTGCATCATAGTGATGAAGAGTAGAACAGCATCATAGTGATGAAGAGTAGAACAGCATCATAGTGATGAAGAGTAGAGCAGCATCATAGTGATGAAGAGTAGAGCAGCATCATAGTGATGAAGAGTAGAGCTGCATCATAGTGATGAAGAGTAGAGGAGCATCATAGTGATGAAGAGTAGAGCTGCATCATAGTGATGAAGAGTAGAACAGCATCATAGTGATGAAGAGTAGAGCAGCATCATAGTGATGAAGAGTAGAGCAGCATCATAGTGATGAAGAGTAGAGCTGCATCATAGTGATGAAGAGTAGAGGAGCATCATAGTGATGAAGAGTAGAGCTGCATCATAGTGATGAAGAGTAGAGCAGCATCATAGTGATGAAGAGTAGAGCTGCATCATAGTGATGAAGAGTAGAACAGCATCATAGTGATGAAGAGTAGAGCAGCATCATAGTGATGAAGAGTAGAGCTGCATCATAGTGATGAAGAGTAGAGCTGCATCATAGTGATGAAGAGTAGAGCTGCATCATAGTGATGAAGAGTAGAGCTGCATCATAGTGATGAAGAGTAGAGCAGCATCATAGTGATGAAGAGTAGAGCAGCATCATAGTGATGAAGAGTAGAGCTGCATCATAGTGATGAAGAGTAGAGCTGCATCATAGTGATGAAGAGTAGAGCTGCATCATAGTGATGAAGAGTAGAGCTGCATCATAGTGATGAAGAGTAGAGCAGCATCATAGTGATGAAGAGTAGAGCTGCATCACAGTGATGAAGAGTAGAGCAGCATCATAGTGATGAAGAGTAGAGCAGCATCATAGTGATGAAGAGTAGAGCAGCATCATAGTGATGAAGAGTAGAGCTGCATCACAGTGATGAAGAGTAGAGCAGCATCATAGTGATGAAGAGTAGAGCAGCATCATAGTGATGAAGAGTAGAGCTGCATCATAGTGATGAAGAGTAGAGCTGCATCATAGTGATGAAGAGTAGAGCTGCATCATAGTGATGAAGAGTAGAGCAGCATCATAGTGATGAAGAGTAGAGCAGCATCATAGTGATGAAGAGTAGAGCTGCATCATAGTGATGAAGAGTAGAGCTGCATCATAGTGATGAAGAGTAGAGCTGCATCATAGTGATGAAGAGTAGAGCAGCATCATAGTGATGAAGAGTAGAGCTGCATCACAGTGATGAAGAGTAGAGCAGCATCATAGTGATGAAGAGTAGAGCAGCATCATAGTGATGAAGAGTAGAGCAGCATCATAGTGATGAAGAGTAGAGCAGCATCATAGTGATGAAGAGTAGAGCAGCATCATAGTGATGAAGAGTAGAGCTGCATCACAGTGATGAAGAGTAGAGCAGCATCATAGTGATGAAGAGTAGAGCAGCATCATAGTGATGAAGAGTAGAGCTGGTCATAGTGATGAAGAGTAGCGCTGCATCACAGTGATGAAGAGTAGCGCTGCATCACATGCTCTGACTGTGATGAAGACTCAACACACACATGTAGATGAACGTGTGAAACATGTTGTTCTGTTCACAGCAGTGGAACGTTTCACACACTGAGCACAGATATAGAAGAGATAGAACTGCTGCTGTGTGAAGAGAACACTGCTGCTCACAACAACCTGATGTGTTCAAAGTGTTCACACACAATGTTCTTCACCTTTGTTCATAGAGCAGCACTTTCAAATAAAAGTGCACAAAACACTACTTATGAATTTATTATTGAACTTTGCCATAACAATGAGATTAATCGCGATTGAAAATTGTAATCGTTGCCCAGCACCAATATATATAAAGTACATCAATAATATAGTTCATAATAATGTTCAATACTTGATTCTGAAACATGTTGCTTCGTGTTTCCGAGCTGAGGTGCGTCACGTTAACGCACCTCGCGGAGTGAGTTAGTGGGCGGGGCTCCACTCTCCTCCTCCCCCATTGGACAGCCGTCCCTCCGCTGCCAGCCAATGGTTGACGCGGAAACGGCCCCGGTGACGTCAGAGCAGTGAGTGGCAGGAAGCGGTGACGTGACGACGCAGAGTGAGTGACAGCAGGAGGCGATGCGCCATCAGAGTTCCACACATGAAGAAAATAAGTAGAAACAATGTTTTCATGTCTGCAATTACAGCTTTACTCTTGAGCGGATCATCATCTTAATAAGATAGTCATATATAATATAGTGATGTTCACGTGAAGATGGATACAAACTAAACTGTAGTCTGGTCCTTCTCTTCAACGCTGGAACTGAACAAACTCATAGTGACGGGTTCTGTTCAGTCTGGACCAGACTCGATCTGTGTGGACGGGTCTAGAACCAGTAGGTTCGGAGAGACAGGGTCCCTGTGGTCCTAAAGGAGAAACATTCATTGAGAAGGATGATAGCAGCAGCAGCCAATCAGAGCAGAGGATTCCTCCAGAACTCTTCTGGTTTCACTTTTCATTTCAGACTTTGTGGTTCAAAGAAAAGTCAATGAAAGAAAATATTTAAAAAACTTTATTGAAATGTTTGTTAAGTGAAACAGAGGAACATAGTTCAGAACCAGCAGGACTCCTATCAGACCTCCGGTCTGTATCAGAGGACCCTGTACAGGTGGATCTGTCTCAGAGCCTCTGGGTCTGAGTCCTGGTCCAGGTACACGCCGTGGTCCACAGGAAGCTCCTCCACCCAGCCGGGCTGCAGCGTTTCCTGCTGGACACAAACAGGAAGTGGTCAAGTCCTGAACCGCCTCACTAGACCCAGACCTCTGACATCACACCGACACGCCCACAGTCTCCATCACCTGTGACGTTATCATGACATCACCGACTGGGGGAGGAGGGGCGGAGCTACAGGGGTCAGGTGACACTCGTGGCTTAAAGTACATGAAGTTAATGTATACTTCATGTACTTTAACCTTCCTCTCTGTTCTTCACCTGCAGACTGTTCAGACTCTCCTGTAGACCGGGAACAGAGACCAGCAGAGAACCTTTCTTCCTGAAGTTCTCCATGATGAGCCTCCACGCTCTGAACACACACACACACACACACACACGCACACACACACACACACACACACACACACACACACACACACACACACACACACACACACACACACACACACACACACACACACACACACAGCACAACGGAAGTGGAAACCTCATTCAAAATCTCATTAACATTTACTACACAATCAAATGAAGAACAGTGTGTCTTTGTGTGTGTCTGTGTGTGTAGGTGTGTGTGTAGGTGTAGGGGTGTGTGTGTGTGTGTGTGTGTAGGTGTGTGTGTAGGGGTGTGTGTGTGTGTGTGAGTGTGTAGGTGTGTGTGTAGGGGTGTGTGTAGGGGTGTGTGTGTGTGTGTAGGTGTGTGTGTAGGTGTGTGTGTAGGTGTGTGTGTGTGTGTGTGTGTGTGTAGGTGTAGGGGTGTGTGTAGGTGTGTGTGTCAGTGTAGGTGTGTGTGTAGGTGTAGGGGTGTGTGTAGGTGTGTGTGTAGGTGTTGGGGTGTGTGTAGGTGTGTGTGTAGGTGTGTGTGTAGGTGTGTGTGTAGGTGTTGGGGTGTGTGTAGGTGTGTGTGTAGGTGTGTGTGTAGGTGTAGGGAGCTGTGTAGGTGTGTGTAGGTGTGTGTGTAGGTGTGTGTGTAGGTGTAGGGAGCTGTGTAGGTGTGTGTAGGGGTGTGTGTAGGTGTGTGTGTAGGTGTGTGTGTAGGTGTGTGTGTAGGTGTAGGGAGCTGTGTAGGTGTGTGTAGGGGTGTGTGTAGGTGTGTGTGTAGGTGTAGGGGTGTGTGTAGGTGTGTGTGTAGGTGTTGGGGTGTGTGTAGGTGTGTGTGTAGGTGTGTGTGTAGGTGTGTGTGTAGGTGTTGGGGTGTGTGTAGGTGTGTGTGTAGGTGTGTGTGTAGGTGTAGGGAGCTGTGTAGGTGTGTGTAGGTGTGTGTGTAGGTGTGTGTGTAGGTGTAGGGGTGTGTGTAGGTGTGTGTGTAGGTGTTGGGGTGTGTGTAGGGGTGTGTGTAGGTGTGTGTGTAGGTGTTGGGGTGTGTGTAGGGGTGTGTGTAGGTGTGTGTGTAGGTGTAGGGAGCTGTGTAGGTGTGTGTAGGTGTGTGTGTAGGTGTGTGTGTAGGTGTAGGGGTGTGTGTAGGTGTGTGTGTAGGTGTTGGGGTGTGTGTAGGTGTGTGTGTAGGTGTTGGGGTGTGTGTAGGTGTGTGTGTAGGTGTTGGGGTGTGTGTAGGTGTGTGTGTAGGTGTAGGGGTGTGTAGGGGTGTGTGTAGGGGTGTGTGTAGGTGTGTGTGTAGGTGTAGGGGTGTGTAGGGGTGTGTGTAGGGGTGTGTGTAGGTGTAGGGGTGTGTGTAGGGGTGTGTGTAAGTGTGTGTGTAGGTGTGTGTGTAGGTGTAGGGGTGTGTAGGGGTGTGTGTAGGTGTGTGTGTAGGGGTGTGTGTAGGTGTAGGGGTGTGTAGGGGTGTGTGTAGGGGTGTGTGTAGGTGTGTGTGTAGGGGTGTGTGTAGGGGTGTGTGTAGGTGTATGTGTAGGTGTGTGTGTACCTGACTTGTTCACTGGGTTCCATGAAGAACTCAAAGACGTTGTTCATGATGAGAACGTCTGCTTTCTGCAGCAGAACATTCTGCAGGAGGACATCAGTGTGGAGAACCTGAAGGAGAACAAAGTTCTACTGATTATTATGTGTGTGTGTGTGTGTTTAATATATATGTGTGTGTGTGTTTAATATACGGTATATGTATATATATATATATATATGTGTGTGTGTGTGTGTGTGTGTGTGTGTGTGTGTGTTTAATATATATGTGTGTGTGTGTTTAATATACGGTATATGTATATATATATATATATATATATATATATATATATATATATATGTGTGTGTGTGTGTGTGTGTGTGTGTACCTGTATTCGATCCGTCATCTTGTATTTCTGCAGGATGTTTTTCTGCAGTTTAACAAACTCTTCACTGATCTCTAAACCAATCAGCTGAGAGGAAGAACTGAACACGTAACCCTGGACACACACACACACACATTCATCAGTACATTGTTTGTCTGCATGTTAGCATGTTAGGGTATTAGCATGTTAGCATGTCATCATGTTAGCGTGTTACAGTGGTGGGCCGTCAGGGCCTGCAAGGCCTTCTCTGCTGGCCTAAACAGAATGACAAAGTTATATCTATTTTATAATTCAATATTTTTTCTGAAATACACTACATGTATTGTAATTTATAAACATATTTCTCCATTATCTTATGTTATCATTGCACAGCTCCTGTCTTCCTCAGCTGCTCTGCTTCCAGTGCAGCTTGTTTTAAGTAGAGCTTTTATCCAATCAGATCTCACCTCTGTGTCTCTAGGTGGAACAGAGGCAGAGGCCTGCAGACTCACAAGTGCATCATGTGCACTTTAAGTGAACGGGGACGATGTTGTTGATTGTCAGTGTTCAACCAATCAGATCTTTAGTTTGACATGTTGGGCGTATTCTTTGACGTGTCAGAGCTGCTAGCTGGCCTACAAGTACGTCAGCATTAGTGCAGCTCAGTGTCTGCGGCGAGGTGCAGCGTGCACTGTGATTGAGGCTGATGGGTAGTGAATCACATCACCTGATGCAGCTCAGCCGATCAAATATGGGCATTCTGACTGAGTGAGATGCACCATGACACAGGGTGCTGAGACGAGGAAAGACACTGCAGAGCAGTACGTTCAACGCTCAAGTTGTGAAAGTAAAATCATAAGACGATGTCTTTGGGCCGTGACTTGTCATGAAGGAGTGATGGTGGATCCCACAGCCAGACCAGCTGAGAACCACTGACCTCCATGAGCGCAGGAAACATTATGTTTTCCTGAATTTAAGCTTCTGCATTTTCCAAATGCTCTCGTACTATTCAAACGTATTGTAAGCCTCGTACCGAACGTTACGTACATTTAATACGTACATAGTTACATCCTTAGAAACTGATCATAGATGTGGCGCCATCATGTGGTTATAAGGTGGTATTTCAGCTGCAGGACAGCAGTGAAGGCCCAGGCATAAAATACACGGCCCGCCACTGGCGCGTTAGCATGTCATCATGTTAGCGTGTTAGCATGTCAGCATGTTAGCGTGTTAGCATGTCAGCATGTTAGCATGCTCTCCACTGACCCCGTACAGGACAGCTCCCAGTCTGGAGCCCACATCCACCAGCAGCCGACCGTTCAGGTCTGGAAGAACGTTCTCAAACAGGAACCGAAGCTCTGAGATGGAGAACGAGTGAGAGATGAAGTCTGAGGAGGAAGAAGAGGAGGATGAAGATGATGAAGAAGTGACAGACCTCATGTGTGGGATGATGAAGATGAAGATGGGTTCTGACCCAGAGGGGCGGTTCTGTGGGATCCACAGGTGAGACAGTAGGACCGACTCATGGTTCCCTCCTCACACAGAGAGTCCACCTGGTCTTCATCATATAGGAAGCTGTCAACGTGGACCGTGGGCCGAGAGCACTGCTGCATCTGTGACATCATCAATGACATCATCAACATCACTGACACCTTTATCATCATCAGTACTACAGTAGTAGTACCTTGTTATAAGCAGTACTCTCAGAGGACAGCATGGCGTCCGGAGGAAGACTTCCTCTCAGATCTTCAGCGATGTTCTGCAGAATCTTCGTCTGGTTGTTGGACAGAAAGTCGTCAAACTCGTCTGCAGAAAGAAGTAGTATTATGATTTGTAATAATACTATTTTTTTTTTTGACAAATGTTTTTATTGGCTTTTCCACAATACACAAACAAGACAAAACAAGGCACAACAAAAGGCACTTAGAGAAATTTCAAATAAAGATAAAATGAAAGATAAAAATGGCATGTGTTGTTGGACGTTACTGACTTAAATTAAACTGACTGAATTAAAAATAACAGTAGAGGGTGACAGATATGTACATGCACAGGTAGATACATATTATACCCCACAAATAGAATGCTCCCACATTCCCTAACGTGACCAGTCAGAGAAGAAAAAAAACGAGAAAAAAAACGGGGAAGGGAAACAAAAACAAAAAGGAAACCGGTAGACTATATGGTTACAACGAAATATTCCCCGTCCAGGAACTCTATAAATGAGCCCCACATCTTTGCAAAGATGTTATATTTCCCTTTAACTGTTTCTCTAGGGCGAGGCACTGTATCAGTCCCTCTATCCAAGTTCGTTTGCTCGGCCTGTGAACAGATTTCCAAGCCATTGCAATTTTATATTTAGCTTCAAGAAGACAAAATATGACCATCTTCTTTTTGCTGCTGTTAAGTGTACAGTTTACTGGGAAAAACCCCAAAAGACAGAGTTTTGGACATAATGGAAGTTGTTCGTTAATACAGTTAGATACAGTTGTAAGAATCTCTTTCCAGAAATCCTGAATGAGGGTGCATTCCCAAAGGCAATGAGACGAGCTACCTTCATGTAGACCACATTTAACACAAGCATCGGTGTATCGGGGTCCATGCGATGCAGTAACTCTGGAGTAATGCATGTTCTCATCACCCATTTATACTGGAGAAGTTTGAACCTTGAGTTGATTGTTTGGACTTGACTCTGTAGACATATGTCCTGCCACTCTTCTTCAGTGATTTCTTCATGTAGGTCTGAACACCATGCTAGCCTTCTGTCATCGGAGGGTTCTTTTGCTGCAGCTATGATCGTCTGATAGAACTCTGAGATCAGTCCAGCTGGTCCATAATGGTTTAGAGCGATCTTTTCTAAAGAAGTTAGAGAGGGGACATTTACAGAGTTCTGTGTCTTTGTTATGAAGCTTCTTATCTGGAGATACTTGAAAAAATGTTTTGTATCTATGCTAAACGTTTGCTTGGTGTCATTAAAACTTAAGAGTAAGAGTATCACAATCATATAAATCTGAAATCTTTCCGATACCTCTGTCTGCCCATAACTTAAACCAGAGTCGTTAGTACCTGCCGTAAAGTTTCTGTTCCCCCAAATAGGTGAGTATTGGGATAGAGGAGTGTTTTCCCCGAGATAGCTCAACACCTCATGCCAAACTGTCAGCGTATTTTTAACAAAGGGGTTTGCAGTGTGTCTCTTCAAAGTGGCTGTTTGCTGAGTAGAGGTAGAGATAGAAGGGGATTTTGGAAGTTGTGCTTTCCTCCATCCTTATCCAGTGCAGCGTTGACTGGTGTTCAAACCGATGTGAAGCTGCTCGTAGTTGGGCGGCCCACTAGTGTCCCTGGAGGTAAGGGAGTTTTAACCCACCTCTGTCATATGGTAAGTATAACGGGGTCATGCGCAGTCTTGAGCGTCTATCGTTCCAAATGAAATTACAAAAAAGCCGTTTCATTTTAATAAAGAAATTAGGAGGAGGAGCAAGTGGGATGTTTTGAAAAAGGTATAGGAATTTAGGAAGAATATTCATCTTCAGAATATTGATACGCCCAATCATGGAGATTGGCAAAGATTTCCATCTGTTAATAGATTAAACTGCTGACTCAGTCACAGGGTTATAGTTAGTAGGTACCATGGATTCTATTGTAGGCGTGATTTTAACACCGAGGTATGTGAAGCTGTCCACAATGTTCCTAAATGGAGAATTTAGTGGTGGGTTTAATCTCTCAGATTTTTTCAAAAATAGGATTGTAGACTTAGATGCATTGACCTTGTAACCTGAGAAACTACCATATGTTCCTATTAAACTTAGTAAAGAAGGTATAGATTGTTTCAAGTCTGTCAGAAAGAGCACACTATCATCAGCAAATAGTCCTATTTTATTCTCTATATCATTAATTCTGATACCAGTTATCTCACTATTGCCTCTAATTGCAATTGCTCGAGGTTCGATGGCCAGGACAAAAAGAAGAGGAGACAAGGGACACCCTTGTCTTGTACCCCTACAAAGAGAAAGCTGTTTTGATTCCATATAGTTGGTCATTACTGAAGCACTTGAGTCATGATATAAGAGTTTGATCCAACTGAGGAAGTAGTTGCCTATTCCAAAACGGTGAAGCACTTCAAATAGATATTGATGCTCGACCCTATCAAAGGCCTTTTCCGCATCAAGTCCTATCACAGCCACATCCGGTATTTCTTTCTTGGCATGTATAATGTTCATCAGTCTACGAATATTGTGAGGGCCCTGTCTTCCTTTAATAAATCCATTTTGATCTAAGGCCACAATAGATGGCACATGTTTCTCCAACCTTCTGGCAAGCAGTTTTGCTATTATTTTCACATCATTATTGATTAAAGAAATGGGGCGATAGGATTCACACTTTGTGGAGGGCTTACCTGGCTTTAATATTAAAGTTATTAGTGCGTTCCGCAAAGATGGAGGCAGCTAATTATTTTCAAGTGACTCTTCAAACATATTCAGTAAAGGAACCAATAGCCTGTCCTTGAATTTTTTGTAGATTTCAATAGGAACACCGTCGGGTCCTGGAGCTTTCCCTCCTTTCATACTGTCTATGGCCTCTGACAATTCAGATATTGCAATTGGGGAGTTGAGTTCCTGTTTTGCGCTCTCACCAAGGAGCGGTATTTCTATCTGACCTTGGAAGCTGTGCATTGTGTGAGATGTGGCTGACGTGTACAATTTAGAATAAAATGTCTGGAAAGTACGATTTATTTCTTGTGGGTTAGTAATTGTCGTCCCTTTCTCAGACTCAATATTTAAAATTGATCTTTCGTTCTGCATAGACTTTAAACGCCAGGCCAGAAGTTTCCCTGCCCTAATAATAATACTATTTAGTTGTGTTGAACGTGTCCTCTATCAGGTAAACAAGTGAGTCATCTATCAGGTAAACAAGTGAGTCCTCCATCAGGTAAACAAGTGAGTCCTCCATCAGGTAAACAAGTGAGTCATTATCAGGTAAACAAGTGAGTCATTATCAGGTAAACAAGTGAGTCATCTATCAGGTAAACAAGTGAGTCATTATCAGGTAAACAAGTGAGTCCTCCATCAGGTAAACAAGTGAGTCCTCCATCAGGTAAACAAGTGAGTCATTATCAGGTAAACAAGTGAGTCCTCCATCAGGTAAACAAGTGAGTCCTCCATCAGGTAAACAAGTGAGTCATTATCAGGTAAACAAGTGAGTCCTCCATCAGGTAAACAAGTGAGTCCTCCATCAGGTAAACAAGTGAGTCATTATCAGGTAAACAAGTGAGTCATTATCAGGTAAACAAGTGAGTCATTATCAGGTAAACAAGTGAGTCATCTATCAGGTAAACAAGTGAGTCCTCCATCAGGTAAACAAGTGAGTCCTCCATCAGGTAAACAAGTGAGTCCTCCATCAGGTAAACAAGTGAGTCATTATCAGGTAAACAAGTGAGTCATCTATCAGGTAAACAAGTGAGTCATCTATCAGGTAAACAAGTGAGTCATTATCAGGTAAACAAGTGAGTCATTATCAGGTAAACAAGTGAGTCATTATCAGGTAAACAAGTGAGTCATCTATCAGGTAAACAAGTGAGTCATCTATCAGGTAAACAAGTGAGTCCTCTATCAGGTAAACAAGTGAGTCATCTATCAGGTAAACAAGTGAGTCATCTATCAGGTAAACAAGTGAGTCCTCTATCAGGTAAACAAGTGAGTCATTATCAGGTGAACAAGTGAGTCCTCCATCAGGTAAACAAGTGAGTCATTATCAGGTAAACAAGTGAGTCATTATCAGGTAAACAAGTGAGTCATCTATCAGGTAAACAAGTGAGTCATCTATCAGGTAAACAAGTGAGTCATCTATCAGGTAAACAAGTGAGTCATCTATCAGGTAAACAAGTGAGTCATTATCAGGGAAACAAGTGAGTCATTATCAGGTAAACAAGTGAGCCATTATCAGGTAAACAAGTGAGCAATTATCAGGTAAACAAGTGAGTCATCTATCAGGTAAACAAGTGAGTCCTCCATCAGGTAAACAAGTGAGTCCTCCATCAGGTAAACAAGTGAGTCATTATCAGGTAAACAAGTGAGTCATTATCAAGTAAACAAGTGAGTCATCTATCAGGTAAACAAGTGAGTCCTCTATCAGGTAAACAAGTGAGTCCTCTATCAGGTAAACAAGTGAGTCATTATCAGGTAAACAAGTGAGTCATCTATCAGGTAAACGAGTGAGTCATTATCAGGTAAACAAGTGAGTCCTCGATCAGGTAAACAAGTGAGTCATTATCAGGTAAACAAGTGAGTCATCTATCAGGTAAACAAGTGAGTCATTATCAGGTAAACAAGTGAGTCATTATCAGGTAAACAAGTGAGTCATCTATCAGGTAAACAAGTGAGTCATTATCAGGTAAACAAGTGAGTCATTATCAGGTAAACAAGTGAGTCATCTATCAGGTAAACAAGTGAGTCATTATCAGGTAAACAAGTGAGTCATTATCAGGTAAACAAGTGAGTCATTATCAGGTAAACAAGTGAGTCATCTATCGGGTAAACAAGTGAGTCATTATCAGGTAAACAAGTGAGTCATTATCAGGTAAACAAGTGAGTCATTATCAGGTAAACAAGTGAGTCATCTATCAGGTAAACAAGTGAGTCCTCTATCAGGTAAACAAGTGAGTCTTCTATCAGGTAAACAAGTGAGTCCTCTATCAGGTAAACAAGTGAGTCATTATCAGGTAAACAAGTGAGTCATCTATCAGGTAAATGAGTGAGTCATTATCAGGTAAACAAGTGAGTCCTCGATCAGGTAAACAAGTGAGTCATTATCAGGTAAACAAGTGAGTCATCTATCAGGTAAACAAGTGAGTCATTATCAGGTAAACAAGTGAGTCATTATCAGGTAAACAAGTGAGTCATCTATCAGGCAAACAAGTGAGTCATTATCAGGTAAACAAGTGAGTCATCTATCGGGTAAACAAGTGAGTCATCTATCGGGTAAACAAGTGAGTCATCTATCAGGTAAACAAGTGAGTCATCTATCAGGTAAACAAGTGAGTAATCTATCGGGTAAACAAGTGAGTCATCTATCAGGTAAACAAGTTAGTCATCTATCAGGTAAACAAGTGAGTCATTATCAGGTAAACAAGTGAGTCATTATCAGGTAAACAAATGAGTCATTATCAGGTAAACAAGTGAGTCATTATCAGGTAAACAAGTGAGTCATCTACCGGGTAAACAAGTGAGTCATCTATCGGGTAAACAAGTGAGTCATCTATCAGGTAAACAAGTGAGTCATCTATCAGGTAAACAAGTGAGTAATCTATCGGGTAAACAAGTGAGTCATCTATCAGGTAAACAAGTTAGTCATCTATCAGGTAAACAAGTGAGTCATTATCAGGTAAACAAGTGAGTCATTATCAGGTAAACAAATGAGTCATTATCAGGTAAACAAGTGAGTCATCTATCAGGTAAACAAGTGAGGCATTATCAGGTAAACAAGTGAGTCATTATCAGGTAAAAAAATGAGTCATTATCAGGTAAACAAATGAGTCATTATCAGGTAAACAAGTGAGTCATCTATCAGGTAAACAAGTGAGTCATTATCAGGTAAACAAGTGAGTCATTATCAGGTAAACAAGTGAGTCATTATCAGGTAAACAAATGAGTCATTATCAGGTAAACAAGTGAGTCATCTATCAGGTAAACAAGTGAGTCATTATCAGGTAAACAAGTGAGTCATTATCAGGTAAACAAGTGAGTCATCTATCGGGTAAACAAGTGAGTCATCTAACGGGTAAACAAGTGAGTCATTATCAGGTAAACAAGTGAGTCATTATCAGGTAAACAAGTGAGTCATCTATCGGGTAAACAAGTGAGTCATCTATCAGGTAAACAAGTGAGTCATTATCAGGTAAACAAGTGAGTCATCTATCGGGTAAACAAGTGAGTCATTATCAGGTAAACAAGTGAGTCATTATCAGGTAAACAAGTGAGTCATTATCAGGTAAACAAGTGAGTCATTATGAGGTAAACAAATGAGTCATTATCAGGTAAACAAATGAGTCATTATCAGGTAAACAAGTGAGTCATTATCAGGTAAACAAGTGAGTCATCTATCAGGTAAACAAGTGAGTCCTCTATCAGGTAAACAAGTGAGTCCTCTATCAGGTAAACAAGTGAGTCATCTATCAGGTAAACAAGTGAGTCATCTATCAGGTAAACAAGTGAGTCATTATCAGGTAAACAAGTGAGTCCTCCATCAGGTAAACAAGTGAGTCCTCTATCAGGTAAACAAGTGAGTCCTCCATCAGGTAAACAAGTGAGTCCTCTATCAGGTAAACAAGTGAGTCATCTATCAGGTAAACAAGTGAGTCATTATCAGGTAAACAAGTGAGTCCTCCATCAGGTAAACAAGTGAGTCCTCCATCAGGTAAACAAGTGAGTCCTCTATCAGGTAAACAAGTGAGTCCTCTATCAGGTAAACAAGTGAGTCATCTATCGGGTAAACAAGTGAGTCATCCATCAGGTAAACAAGTGAGTCCTCTATCAGGTAAACAAGTGAGTCCTCTATCAGGTAAACAAGTGAGTCATTATCAGGTAAACAAGTGAGTCCTCCATCAGGTAAACAAGTGAGTCATTATCAGGTAAACAAGTGAGTCATCTATCAGGTAAACGAGTGAGTCATCTATCAGGTAAACAAGTGAGTCATTATCAGGTAAACAAGTGAGTCCTCCATCAGGTAAACAAGTGAGTCATTATCAGGTAAACAAGTGAGTCATTATCAGGTAAACAAGTGAGTCCTCCATCAGGTAAACAAGTGAGTCATTATCAGGTAAACAAGTGAGTCATCTATCAGGTAAACGAGTGAGTCCTCGATCAGGTAAACAAGTGAGTCATCTATCGGGTAAACAGTCAGTACTACTACCACTCATAATAATAATAACAATAATAAACTCAGTGAACAGGTGAGTGTACCTGAGCTCCGGATCCACGTCAGCAGTCTGCTGAAATCACTCGGCTTCACTTCGTTCAGCAGCTTCTTTATTTCTAACTTTGCTTCAGATAAATTCATGTTAATAAAGTACCTGTCTGTCTGTCTGTCTGTCTGTCTGTCTATCTATTTGCCTGCCTGCCTGTCTGTCTGTCTGTCTGTCTGTCTATGTATCTGTGTGCGCTCGAGACGATTGTGACTCCAGACTGAAGCCCTGAGGAACGTGTCTGCCTCTTAAGGTGGAACCCGGAAACTCACATTAACACGCCAACAACAACAACTGTTCCACGTGAAGTCACCTGTTCGGATGACGTGCCTATTCAAATTTAACGTGTAAAAACAAATGTGACGGTCACCGGACATTTAGCTTTATGATCTGAACGTCTTCCACCTCGTGAAGTGTTCAGACCACCTTAAGAATCAGAGCTCACCTCGGAAGCAGTTCCTGTTTTTTTAAACTTCATTGAGACAAACGCGTTTCCAGGTCAGACCCACTGCTGAGGATCTCTACAGGTCTGGAGTCTGCGGGTCCATCCCAAGTCTCTCAATGTCATCCTCGTTTCCTTCACTTGCGTCTAGTCCCTCCCACCAGGGATGCATGGAGGAAACCATGCGAGGAGACAGGAACGAGGAATTATGTTTAGGAGACATGAGACGTCCTTTCCTCTGAAGCGTCACGTGAAGCGACGTCTGTTTCTGATGACGGAGGATCAGCTGATCACAGCTGGAGAGACTTTAGATAAGTTAGTGGCTGTTCACATGATCACTGTACTTAATAACAGTAACTAATAATATAATAACTAATAAAGACACACAGTGATCATCACTGTACTTAATAACAGTAACTAATAATATAATAACTAATAGACACACAGTGATCACCACTGTACTTAATAACAGTAACTAATAATATAATAACTAATAAAGACACACAGTGATCACCACTCTACTTAATCATCAGATCATGAAAACACAAATCTTTCTAATAAATGTAGAAAGTTGTTTGTGGTCCTTTTGTTGTTCAGACTACAATGAACATTTATTTAAACCAGATGTTGAATCAGAAACCTCATCAAATGTAAACTAGAGTTTATTCTGTGATCCGTCTTCACTCTGGTGTTAAACTCAGTCAGTCAGTCCGATCGGCTGCAGCGTCCAATCACATGACTGATGAACCATGAGGGGGCGTGTCGTCCGTTAAAACACTTCCTGGAAGTCTGGTCTCGTGGGTCCTCGCTCATGGCTCCTCCGAGGTCCCTCCTCCCTCCTCACTCCTCCCTCCTCACTCCTCCCTCCTCACTCCTCCCTCCTTACTCCTCAGAGCTACATCAGAGCTTTGGGACGGTCGCGTCAATATGGCGGCGCAGAACAACTTGGTCATGGAGGCATCAACATGTAATAGAGATGTTAAATTAACAGTGAAAACTCATCACAGCTTAATTTAACATCAGTATTCATAATTACACTTCATGTTTACTTCTCCTGATCTTTACCTCCTATAACAAGGTCCATAGGACATCTCGATAAATACACATGTTGTATTATATGATATAATATAAGGACGGAAGGGACGGGACGGGAGGGACGGACAGGAGGGACGGACGGGACGGACGGGAGGGACGGGACCGACGGGAGGGATGGGACAGGACGGACGAACGGGACCGACGGGAGGGAGGGACGGGAGGGACGGACAGGACAGACGGACGGACGGGACGGACCGACGGTACGGACCGACGGGAGGGACGGGACGGACAGGAGGGAGGGACGGACGGACGGGACGGGGCCGACGGGCGGTACGGGACGGACGGACAGGACAGACGGACGGAAGGGACGGACAGGAGGGAGGGACGGACGGGAGGGACGGACGGGACGGACAGGAGGGAGGGACGGACGGACGGGAGGGACGGAAGGGACAGGACAGACGGACGGACGGGAGGGACGGACCGACGGGAGGGACGGACGGACGGGAGGGAAGGGACGGACGGGACGGACGGGACGGACGGACGGGACGGGGCCGACGGGAGGGACGGGACGGACGGGACAGACGGACGGGAGGGATGGGACCGACAGGAGGGACGGGCGGGACGGAAGGGACGGGACAGACGGGAGGGAGGGACGGGACAGACGGGAGGGACGGACAGGAGGGAGGGACGGACGGGACGGAAGGGACGGACAGGAGGGAGGGACGGGACGGACGGGACGGACGGGAGGGACGGAAGGGACGGGACCGACAGGAGGGACGGAAGGGACGGGACAGACGGGAGGGACGGACAGGAGGGAGGGACGGACGGGACGAAAGGGACGGGACAGACGGGAGGGACGGACAGGAGGGAGGGACGGGACAGACGGGAGGGACGGGACAGACGGGAGGGACGGACAGGAGGGACGGGACGGGGCCGATGGAAGGAAGGGACGGAACATATGGGATGGATGGACGGAAGGGACGGGACCGACAGGAGGGACGGTACGGACGGGACAGAAGAACGGAAGGGACGGGACAGACGGGAGGGACGGACAGGAGGGACAGGAGGGACGGGAGGGACGGACGGGAGGGGAAGACTGCTGCTGCCCTACATGCAGGAGGCATAGCAGGAAATGATGATGAATGATAATTATTAAACAATGATTTTATTGACAACATTCTTATTCTCGTTACTTTGATCAAAGAATCATCTCCTGTTACCACGGCAACAGAAAACAAACTTAACTGGAAAATATTTCAACTTTAAAAAATACGGTTTGACAAAAAAACAGCTGATGAACAAACTTTTTATATCTTCCTGGAAAGTTTGCGTCACTTTTCAAAAACACATTGATGATGTCACTGCCCGGCACGACCAATCACAGCTCTCCTCTCTCACGCCGCCGTCTCATTGGCCGAATCCCCGCCATCGTCGCTCCTCATCTTCTCCTCCTTCTCGATGCGTTTCCTCGATCGCCTCGTAAGGCAACATTTCACCGTTACTATGACGACAACCACCAGCAGCACCGCCGCCAGCACCGCCGCGGCGACCAGGACCGGCACCAGGACGCCGCCCGGCGCCGTGGTCGTCGTCTCTGCGCACGCCGGTGAGTTCTTGTCGTCCTCGTCGTCATCGGAGCAGAAGCACCGGAAGGAGCCGACTGTGTTGAGGCAGCTGAACCTGCAGAGGGCGCTGCTGCACTCGTCCACGTCCACGCAGGTTCCAGAGGCGTCCTTCCGGAAGCCGCTGTCACACAACCGGCAGACGGTGGCGAAGTCGGCGGGGGAGTCGTCCAGCAGCCGCCACGCGGCGGGGCGGCCCGAGCAGCGAAGCTCCACCAGGTCCTGGTCCAGGGACCAGCACTGCACCTGCACCCTGCTGCTGTTCACAAAGCTGATGGAGCGAGCGCTGGTGATGAGGGGGTGCCGACAGGAAATCAAACCAGGATCAGGTCCCTGCAGTTCAGGTCCGGTTTCAGTTTCTAGGGAAGGAAGTCCAGGTTCAGGAGTGGTTCAGGTGCAGCTGGTTTTGGTGGTTCAGCTGCAGCTGGTTTTGGTGGTTCAGGTGCAGCTGGTTTTGGTGGTTCAGGTGCAGCTGGTTTTGGTGGTTCAGGTGCAGCTGGTTTTGGTGGTTCAGGTGCAGCTGGTTTTGGTGGTTCAGCTGCAGCTGGTTTTGGTGGTTCAGGTGCAGCTGGTTTTGGTGGTTCAGGTGCAGCTGGTTTTGGTGGTTCAGCTGCAGCTGGTTTTGGTGGTTCAGGTGCAGCTGGTTTTGGTGGTTCAGGTGCAGCTGGTTCTGGTGGTTCAGGTGCAGCTGGTTTTGGTGGTTCAGGTGCAGCTGGTTTTGGTGGTTCAGGTGCAGCTGGTTCTGGTGGTTCAGGTGCAGCTGGATTTGGTGGTTCAGGTGCAGCTGGTTTTGGTGGTTCAGGTGCAGCTGGTTCTGGTGGTCCAGTCTCTCTGTCTCTCAGCTTACATATGAACTGGTAGCTGCTCTTACAGCTGATGGGGATCAGACCCCACCTGGTCACCCGTGATCCGTCCCACTCCCCCTTCAGCGCCGCACAGCGGACCGTGGTGCAGGTGCGCTGCGGTTCCTCGGCCCAGCGGCTCACCTGCGAGTCCTCGCTGCCGTCCTTCGTCCACTTGAACCCTCTCAGGGGGAGCGTGGGGACCACACACTCGTTCTTGACCTTCCTCAGACCGACCCAGAAGGTGAAGACCAGTCCATCCAGAGCCGGCATCGACTCTGAGACGATTCCGAGGACGTCCGAGACCTCCAGCTCCGTGGCGAGCGTGGTGAGGACGCCGGGGGTGCAGCTCTCGCCCGCCAGGTCGAAGCTGAGCAGTGATTGGTGGATGGTGTAGCGCGGTGGTGAGGAGGACCAGGTATTCCTGAGCAGGATCACAAGGTGAATCCAGCAGAACCAGGACTCCATCTTCTCTGATGACGTCAGTCTGTCACAGTAGAGACACACCCTGTTCGTCATCGTGTATCAACATATGAACATGTAATAACTGGTTTATAACACACTAATATAACTAAGCAGGAAGATTTTATTTATATATTTATAAATATACACAAATATATAAATGTTCCAAAGATGGAGGACGAATTATAATAATATTAGTGCTGGGCAAGTTATATATATATATATATATATATATATATATATATATATATATATATATATATATATATACACACACACACACGTGTGAATATATATATATATATATGTGTATATATATATATATATATATATATATATATATATATATATATATATATATGTATATATATGTATGTGTATATATGTATATATACTGTATATATTATTAGTGTAAATATCTTCAATCAGAGCTCAATATTTGTGGTTGAACAGGATTCTAGTCTGAATGAGGCTGTTTTATTAATATTGCAGCTTATTCTGAACATCGATGGTCAAATGAATTCACTGTCAGACATGTTTCAATAGGATCATAAAGAAACGACTGTAAAGAGGATATGATGAGAGATGAGACATCCTAAAGGACGAAGCTTCCCGTCTGACCGATCTTTATCAGTGTTAATGTTCAAAATAAACCTTTTTCTTACCGTCTAATTCCTGCACTTTATCTCCTCCTGAGAGTTTCTACTTCTCTTCTTCTAGTTTCTTCCACATATGTTCTCCTCTTTTGCTCGGCACTCCTTCAGGTTCCACAGTCTCTCGCTTACTTCTCTATTGTGTTCTCTCCCAGTTCCTACTGGTTTCTCCTCCACAGTAGCTCTGCTAATGGACTGACCGCCCCCCCTCCAGGACAGGAAGTGTGTTGTGTCTTGATATGGTCAGTTAGTTTCCTCCAGAGAAATGTTGCTGCTGTCGCTCACTCAAAGAAACCGCAGTCGAGATTATGACGTTTCTGCCAAATGTGAATCTGAATCTGATTATTTCACAGCTTTACCTGAGCAGAAATAATAAAAAGTCTGCTCTGTGGAGGTTAGGGTGGTCCTTCTTTGGGTTACACTGGTCCTTGGGGGGTTAGAGTGGTTCTTCTTCAGGTTACACTGGTCCTTGAGGGGTTAGAGTGGTTCTTCTTTAGGTTACACTGGTCCTTGAGGGGTTAGAGTGGTTCTTCTTTGAGTTACGCTGGTCATTGAGGGGTTAGAGTGGTTCTTCTGTAGGTTACACTGGTCCTTGAGGGGTTAGAGTGGTTCTTCTTTGAGTTACGCTGGTCATTGAGGGGTTAGAGTGGTTCTTCTGTAAGTTACACTGGTCCTTGAGGGGTTAGAGTGGTTCTTCTTTAGGTTACACTGGTCCTTGAGGGATTAGAGTGGTTCTTCTTTAGGTTACACTGGTCCTTGAGGGGTTAGAGTGGTTCTTCTTTAGGTTACACTGGTCCTTGAGGGGTTAGAGTGGTTCTTCTGTAGGTTACACTGGTCATTGATGGATTAGAGTGGTTCTTCTGTAGGTTACACTGGTCATTGAGGGGTTAGAGTGGTTCTTCTGTAGGTTACACTGGTCATTGAGGGGTTAGAGTGGTTCTTCTGTAGGTTACACGGGTCCTTGAGGGGTTAGAGTGGTTCTTCTTTACGTTACACTGGTCCTTGAGGGATTAGAGTGGTTCTTCTGTAGGTTACACTGGTCATTGAGGGGTTAGAGTGGTTCTTCTTCAGGTTACACTGCTCCTTGAGGGGTTAGAGTGGTTCTTCTTTAGGTTACACTGGTCCTTGAGGGGTTAGAGTGGTTCTTCTTTAGGTTACACTGGTCCTTGAGGGGTTAGAGTGGTTCTTCTTTAGGTTACACTGGTCATTGAGGGGTTAGAGTGGTTCTTCTTCAGGTTACACTGCTCCTTGAGGGGTTAGAGTGGTTCTTCTTTAGGTTACACTGGTCCTTGAGGGGTTAGAGTGGTTCTTCTTTAGGTTACACTGGTCCTTGAGGGGTTAGTGGTTCTTCTTTGGGTTACACTGGTCCTTGAGGGGTTAGAGTGGTTCTTCTTTAGGTTACACTGGTCCTTGAGGGGTTATAGTGGTTCTTCTTTGGGTGACACTGGTCCTTGAGGAGTTAGTGGTTCTTATTTAAGTTACACTGGTCCTTGAGGGGTTAGAGTGGTTCTTCTTTGGGTTACACTGGTCCTTGAGGGGTTAGAGTGGTTCTTCTTTGGGTTACACTGGTCCTTGAGGGGTAGAGTGGTTCTTCTTTGGGTTACACTGGTCCTTGAGGGGTTAGAGTGGTTCTTCTTTGGGTTACACTGGTCCTTGAGGGGTTAGAGTGGTTCTTCTTTGGGTTACACTGGTCCTTGAGGGGTTAGAGTGGTTCTTCTTTAGGTTACACGGGTCCTTGAGGGGTTGGAGTGGTTCTTCTTTGGGTTACACTGGTCCTTGAGGGGTTAGAGTGGTTCTTCTTTGGGTTACACTGGTCCTTCAGGGGTTAGAGTGGTTCTTCTTTAGGTTACACTGGTCCTTGAGGGGTTGGAGTGGTTCTTCTTTGGTTACAGTGGTCCTTGGGGAGGTCTTAGTGGTCCTTGAGGTGGTTACAGTGATCCTTGAGGTCTTAGTGGTCCTTGAGGTGGTTACAGTGATCCTTGAGGTCTTACTGGTCCTTGAGGTGGTTAAAGTCGTCCTTGAGGGGTTATATACGTTCTTGGAAAGGTTACTGGAGACTTGAGATCATAGAGGGTCCCTAGTGGTCCTTGAAAAGGCACCAGGGGTCCTTGAGGTCTTTCAGATGCGATTTGATAATTTTTTTGTCTGATCAAACATATTTCTTCTTGGATTTCAGAAACATCTCAATTAGTTGTGTGAAACACTTTGCTCTGTCTGAGACACACAATAACACACACAGACAGTGGAGGGTCTGATTGTTGTCACGGCGACCCAGATGCTTCCTGCTTCCTTGAGGAAGTGTACGAAGAATGAGAGGAAGTGAGAGGTTATGAGGGTGGAGCTGTGACTAATGGACCCGTGTGTGTGTGTGTGTGTGTCAACCCTTAATAGATTCCTCATCAGAGGCTTTTATTTTGAAAGTATTTGGGGGCAATCTGCTCCTGATTGGGCATTTTGTAAAACTCACTATGACATCATCTAAAGGCACAGATGGTCTACACTAGAGGTCTCAGCACACAGGACGTCTGCTGAGCTCGTTCCTCAACTTTGATCTAGAATTATGAGTTCCTATTAAACTGCACCAGTAGAACCAGTAAGTAGTACCAGCAACATTTAGAAAACACACACAGAACTACGATAAGAGTCAAAGTGTGGCATGTTGAAGAAAGTGCGAATATGATTTTAATTATAAACATGAGAATACAGAACTGGATGAAAACATAAACTCTTAGTGTTGAACAGGTTGAAAGAGAAACTCAGCAGCAGCCTTCAGTCGTCCACAGAGAGCGAGCGGATGAAGTTACTCTGATGGTAGAACCGAGAACCACAGCTGCTGTGTGATGTTCTGATGATCAACACTAAATCATCTCTGTTCTTTCTTTGCTTGATGATTTCCTTCTCACATCAGTCAGCGGACCTCAGGGAGATAGAACCCTCTGACTTGAAACAGACTCGCATCAGCCGGATTAAGACAGAGAAAGCAGCTGTGGGGTCTGTAAAGATCAGAACATCGTGTTTACGGTTCTCCAGGCAGCTTTTGCTTTTCAAAGTTAGCACAAACTAAAGGAAAGTGTTCCTCACTGCATTAAAAGTCTGCAGTTCAGCTCACAGACATCACTTCCTGCTGCTGTTTCACAATAAAAGCTTGACATAAGAAAATCACATTGCTGTTTTTATTGTGAAGCAACATCGGATGTTTAACCTTCGTCACGACTGGTTCTCGTCGTTCAGAGGCTGCTGCTGATTGGCTGAGAAGAGGAGGCTGACTTGCTCTGCTGGCTTGTTAGTTGGCCATCATGGGAACAAATGCTAAATAACAGAATAAACCGTGCAGACGGGTGAGGCAGCAGGTTAGGCAGCGCTGGAGACGGCCAGTTTCTTCAGGTGATCCATGAACACCTGTAGGCTGACGTCATCCGTCAGGATCGGAGCTCCGGACTCCTGCAGAGAACACAACACGTCTGTTAGAGACACGGATCAACGCAACGTGTTGCTGAACTACAGGTGGAGGTCTCACCTGTCCCCAGGCGTACATGTTGTTGTGTGTCTGGGACGGGTTCACTTTGGAGAGCAGGAAGCGAGCCTGAAAAACATCATCATGATTATTTCACAATAATGTCGTATTACAATAACAATGTGTGCTATACATAGAGTACTATATGCACACAGCTAGTGAGGTATAGTGCACATTTAGCGATGTAAAGGTGTTACGTGTTAGCCCTCACCTGGCTGCCTCCGTGCTCCGTATCGATGTATCTGGGCATTGGGAAGCGAGTGTGAAGTAGCTCCTGAGCGTCGTCCACCGGAGCCTGAAGGAGGTGTCTGAAGTTCTCGTACTCAGACATTTCCTGATAACCAGCCTTCCTCCACTGAGCGACAGTCTGACAGACAGAGACCAGGGATTCGTTACAAGTCCCTCTACTGAGCTAGAGCCTGACAGACAGAAACTAGGGAAAAATGGCCAGGTTCTCCACTGAGCTAGAGCCTGACCGGCAGAGACCACGGATGAAATACAAGTATCTCCACTGAGCTGGAGCCTGGCAGACACAGACCAGGGATTAAATACCAGGGCTCTCCACTAGAGACTAGGGATACATTATCAGTTTTCGCCACTGAGCTATAGCCTGGCAGACATAAACCAGGGAATGACATACTGTGTTCTCCACTGAGGTAGAGCCTGGAAGACAGACATTTAAAGAGACAGTATAACAATAAAACACTGACTATGGAGAAGAGCCTCATAAAACCACACCCATCACTATTGTCCCTTTAAGATGTAAAGATCAGAGTGTAATATATAGAGTGTGTACTCTGTGTACGGAGCGTGTACCAAGCATGTACTGAGCATGTACTCTGTGTGTACCTCTCCGTGGTAGATGAGGATCTGGAAGAAGGTGTCCATCAGCAGGATCCGGTCCGGCAGGATGCTGCTGCTGTCCAACAGAACCGGCTGAGACACACAAATTATGAATTAATCAAATCGTGAGACACTGAAATATTCACACCAGGCATCAACCATCTGAAGAGTAAAGTAAAAGTTAAAATGTGTTAAAGCTGCATTCTCTCTAGTGTCCACCAGGGGGCGACTCCTCTGGTTGTATAGAAGTCTATAGAAGATGACTCTACTTCTCTCTTGATTTATTACCTCAGTAAACATTGTAAACATGAGTTTATGTCTCAATCTCCAGTTTCAAGTCTTCTTCAATACAGCATGATGTTCATTTAGTAACTTATGGTCCACTTGGTGTCAAATATAAAGGTGTATAAATACCTCAGGTGGTCCGCTGAAGGAATAAGCGTAGAGCACCGGTTGGATCATGATGAGAGCCTGAGTCAGGTCCTGTCTATTGAACTGATGTCTGTAATATGAACTCTCATCTGGACTGTTGTTGAACACTTGAAGGAACGGAGAGCGGCGAAGGTGGAACATGAACTGGAAAAACAACACACAGTTAACCAGGTCAGCGACATTTAACCAGGTCAGCGACATTTAACCAGGTTAGCGACAGTTAACCAGGTCAGCGACAGTTAACCAGGTCAACGACAGTTAACCAGGTCAGCGACATTTAACCAGGTCAACAACAGTTAACCAGGTCAGCGACATTTAACCAGGTCAGCGACAGTTAACCAGGTCAACGACAGTTAACCAGGTCAGCGACAGTTAACCAGGTCAACAACAGTTAACCAGGTCAGCGACATTTAACCAGGTCAGCGACAGTTAACCAGGTCAGCGACAGTTAACCAGGTCAGCGACAGTTAACCAGGTCAGCGACAGTTAACCAGGTCAACAACAGTTAACCAGGTCAGCGACATTTAACCAGGTCAGCGACAGTTAACCAGGTCAGCGACAGTTAACCAGGTCAACGACAGTTAACCAGGTCAGCGACATTTAACCAGGTCAGCGACAGTTAACCAGGTCAGCGACAGTTAACCAGGTCAACGACAGTTAACCAGGTCAGCGACAGTTAACCAGGTCAGCGACATTTAACCAGGTCAGCGACAGTTAACCAGGTCAGCGACAGTTAACCAGGTCAACGACAGTTAACCAGGTCAGCGACAGTTAACCAGGTCAGCGACAGTTAACCAGGTCAACAACAGTTAACCAGGTCAGCGACATTTAACCAGGTCAGCGACAGTTAACCAGGTCAGCGACATTTAACCAGGTCAGCGACAGTTAACCAGGTCAGCGACAGTTAACCAGGTCAGCGACAGTTAACCAGGTCAGCGACATTTAACCAGGTCAGCGACAGTTAACCAGGTCAGCGACAGTTAACCAGGTCAGCGACAGTTAACCAGGTCAGCGACAGTTAACCATGTCATGGACCGTTAACCAGGTCATGGAGAGTTAACATCAGCAATGAGTAACCAGGTCAACGACAGTTAACCAGGTCGAAGGTAACCAGGTCAGCGACGGATAACGAGGTCAGCAACATTTAACCAGGTCATGGAGAGTTAACTAGGTCAGCGACAGATAACCACGTCATGGACAGTTAACCAGGTCATGGAGAGTTAAAGTCAGCAATGGGTAACCAGGTCAATGATGGATAACCAGGTCAGTGACAGTAAACCAGGTCATGGAGAGTTAACCAGGTCAGCGACAGTTAACAAAGTCAACCACGGTTATCCGTGTCATTATAATCACATCCATAGATATAGAACAGGAACAGAGTATTATGGGATGTGGATCACCTGAGGGTAGAGGGAGAATGTCTCAGAGAACCTGAAGGAGTTTGGATCATCTTTGTGGTAATCTCCAAACTTCTGACACTGAACAGAAACAGAAGGATTCATTAATAATAATAATATTTATTATCTGTTTGTTATTTATTATGCATCTTCATTTCTAACCCACCAGTCTGATGAGCTGTCTGTCTAACCATCGTAGGACATCAGGACCCTCCTCCGTCTCCGCCCGGTACACAGACAACCTCGCCATCAAGATGGCCGCCGCCTCCTGATCGAAGGACGCCGCGATGCTCTGAATCTGAGTTTGAGCGTCTGCCCAGCTGTTAGGGAGGAGGAGGAGAAAGAGGAGGAAGAGGAAGAGTGGGAGAGAGGATAAGTTTAGAGGAACATCCCAGTGTCCTAACTATCACCTCCATTACAGACAGATATCCAGTCTGAATGGACTCTGAGTGGGTGTGTATCCTACTTCCTGGCCGTGGTGGTGACTCTGATGCGTCTCTGTCCTGATGAGTGTTGGTACTGAGTGACAAACTGGATCGCTCCACGGCCGCCCTGGGGGATCGGAGCGTTGTGCTGCAACAACAAACAACTCTTTAACACCGCGGATCAATAATCAATCCAGAACCTGATCTTTACATGAACTCCGACAGTGAGGAACCTTCAACTGGTCCTGAACCAGTCTCACTTTAGACCTGATCCTCTATGTGATCTCGTGAGCAGCAGGTTGTTGGATTCCACACCTGTCATTACCTGTGAGACACGTGTGTGTACGCACACACAGGACATTTGAGTCAGCAGATGACTGTGTGTGTGTGTGGGTGTGTCCTCTCAATATCATCACAGCAGGTGACTGACGGGTGCACCACGGTAACGCACACACACACACACACACACACACACACACGCACACACACACGCCTCCTGCAGTCCGTCCTTCAGACTCGGAGCCGATCTGAAGCCGAGCATCGAGTGGACATCAGAGACACATTTCTGCTGGTTCTGGACAGGAAGTGTGTCACGTGTCTCACCTCACCTGTGATGTAACCATTGATGTACTTCCTATCCATTGAGTCCGTCTAAAGATGGCGGGCGCTCTCGGGACGCTGTACGCCCCTCTGATGGTTCTGTCAGGCGTGGCCTCGATCTGTGGGAACCTCCTTCTCCTGCTGGTACTCCTCCTGAACAAGGAGCTCCAGACGGACACTCTGGGGCTCACGGTGAGCTTCTGCATCAGTGACTTGGCCTTGGGACTGTCCACCATCCCGTTGGGGGTCTCCAACAGTCTGACCCGGCCCTCCTGTAACTCCAGCGAGGGTGCCTTCTGTCAGGGCAGCGGCTTCCTGCTCCTCCTACTGCAGACCTCCTCGGTCCACTCGCTGGCATGGGCCACTGTGGACAAGTTCACAGAGATCTGCTTCGCCCTCAGCTACCGCGCCATGTGGACGGCAGGGTGAAGCCGGGCGGTGCCGGTCCTGGTCAGGGCGTTCGGCCTGGCGACCGCCGGCTCGCCCCGTCTGGGGTTCGGCGGCGACGTCTACAGCGAGTCGCGGTTCCTCTGCTGCCAGAGCTTCACACCCGACAACCGGCTCTTCGTGGCGCTGTGGATGTCGGTGGGCATCGCAGCGCCGATTACATTACATTACAGTCAGACGCTTTCATCCAAAGCGACTTACAATTCAGATTCCATCACATTTCTACACTGTAGGCACAACTACGGGAGACATTTATGGGGTTCAGTGTCTCGCTCAAGGACACATCGACATGCGACTAGCAGAGCCAGAGCCGGGGATCGAACCGCCGACCCTCTGATTGAAAGACGGCCCTGCTATCTCTGTACGGATACATCGTCTACGCGGCTGGGAAACAGGCCCGGAGGGGAACGTTCCTGTGCAACCAGCTGCACTGCCACTATGTTCCTGCCAACAACTACCTGAGGAGCTCAGTTGTGATGGTCGCAACCTCAGGTGAGTTCCTGCTGCGCCGTGATCGGTCAGACACGACCGACCAGGTTTTAATCAATCGAACTCTCACAGAGTGTCTGACTATCGGCATACGTCATTTATATACCAGGTGATCAGTTTGTTTTCAGTAGTCCCCCGCTGCAACTAGTCCCCAGACCTCTGCAACTAGTCCCCAGACCGCTGCAACTAGTCCCCAGACCGCTGCAGCTAGTCCCCAAACCTCTGCAACTAATCCCCAGACCTCTGCAACTAGTCCCCAGACCGCTGCAACTAGTCCCCAGACCGCTGCAACTAGTCCCCAGACCGCTGCAACTAGTCCCCAGACCGCTGCAACTAGTCCCCAGACCGCTGCAACTAGTCCCCAGACCGCTGCAACTAGTCCCCAGACCTCTGAGCAGCTGCTTTTGTTTTGTTGATGGGACCTGCTCTGTGATGAAGGGTGTAAATCAATCCCAGCAGTGATCAGTACGATCAATAGATCGGCGGTTTCAGACTGATCTCAGACCATCTAAAGGTCAGAGGTCAGGTGTTCGTACCTGGTTGACCACCTCGAAGTAAAGAGCCAGCGTGGTGCTCGGATCCAGACCGCAGATCTTCCACTGACACGTTCCTCCTGTTCCAATCTCCTGTAACACACACACACACACACACACACACACACACACACACACACACACACACACACACACACACACACACACACACACACACACACACACACACACACACACACACACACACACACACACACACACACACACAGGGTAAGTACACAGTACTGTGTTCTACTGTGTACTACAGTATAATACTGTATAATTACGGTTACATACGTTCTCAGAGACACAGGGCCCTTTAGCGTTCAGGGACACACAAGGGCCGATCGCTCCAGATACTTTGATCTCTCTGGATGTCTGAAACAAAAGATCAGTGACGTATTGATGATATACTCATTGATTCTGAGTCAGACCAGCTGAGTCAGCAGTATTTCAGACCTTGACCTCCAGCGTGGCGGCGAAGGCCATCTTGAAGGATCCCTGGACGTCTTTGGTGAAAACTCTCTGAAAGGTTTGTTTGAACAGAGACGTGTTGAAGGAGTCGGCCATCACCATGTAACCTCTGGAGAGACAGAGTGTCAACTCACACAGACAATGTCACTTTGATGGTCATTGATGAATCATTTCTCTCTGGGGTTAGGTGTAGGTGTGTGTGTGTGCGTGTGTGTACCCGGTGTAGTTGGCACAGCACTTCATCTCCAGAAGTCCGGTCTGATCGAGAGCACAGGCGTAGATGTCGATGATGTGACCGTTAGCGGACGCTCTGTTAGCTAGAGACTCATAGTACTACAAGACACACACACACAGTGATGACGTCAACATGTGACCTCAGGTGATCCTCTGACCTCATGAACCAGCCCTACTACCACAGATGAAACACTCACCTTGGTGGCTTTCTTCATGAACTTGGCGTTGTCCTTCTCCAGGTCATGCCAGGACCTGATGGGGGTCTTCAGTTCGTCCCCCACCACCATGCCGGGGCCCTGCGTTGCCGGGCCGCCGATGAACGTCATGATCCGAGCGCCCGTGTTGGGGAAGGTGCACTGCGGGAAAAAAACAGATTCTGAGTGACATGATGCAAACACATCTCAGCGCTGCTGAAGAAGGCCGTCGGTCTGTCTCACCTCCAGCAAGCCGACTGCGATGGACATGGCAACGCCCAACGAGCGCAGAGGTCTCTTTCCCTGAGTGACGGGCCAGGGGTCCCGCTGCAGCTCCCCCAACAGGTCTGTCAGGTTCATGTCGATCTTCTGCACTGGCTGCAGGAACCTGAAGGAAGAAACCACATCATCTCTATACGTTGTTGTTGTTGCCTGCTGGTTCAGGTTTATAGTTAGGGCTGGTTCAGGTTTATAGTTAGGGCTGGTTCAGGTTTATAGTTAGGGCTGGTTCAGGTTTATAGTTAGGACTGGTTCAGGTTTATAGTTAGGACTGGCTCTGGTTCAGGTTTATAGTTAGGACTGGCTCAGGTTTATAGTTAGGACTGGTTCAGGTTTATAGTTAGGACTGGCTCTGGTTCAGGTTTATAGTTAGGACTGGCTCAGGTTTATAGTTAGGGCTGGTTCAGGTTTATAGTTAGGGCTGGTTCAGGTTTATAGTTATGGCTGGTTCAGGTTTATAGTTAGGGCTGGTTCAGGTTTATAGTTAGGGCTGGTTCAGGTTTATAGTTAGGGCTGGCTGAGGTTTATAGTTAGGGCTGGTTCAGGTTTATAGTTAGGGCTGGTTCAGGTTTATAGTTAGGGCTGGCTGAGGTTTATAGTTAGGGCTGGTTCAGGTTTATAGTTAGGGCTGGTTCAGGTTTATAGTTAGGGCTGGTTCAGGTTTGTAGTTAGGGCTGGTTCAGGTTTATAGTTAGGGCTGGTTCAGGTTTGTAGTTAGGCCTGGTTCAGGTTTATAGCTAGGACTGGTTCAGGTTTATAGTTAGGACTGGCTCTGGTTCAGGTTTATAGTTAGGACTGGCTCTGGTTCAGGTTTATAGTTAGGACTGGCTCTGGTTCAGGTTTATAGTTAGGACTGGCTCAGGTTCAGGTTTATAGTTAGGGCTGGTTCAGGTTTATAGTTAGGGCTGGTTCAGGTTTATAGTTAGTACTGGCTCAGGTTTATAGTTAGGGCTGGTTCAGGTTTATAGTTAGGGCTGGTTCAGGTTTATAGTTAGGACTGGTTCAGGTTTATAGTTAGGACTGGTTCAGGTTTATAGTTAGCACTGGTTCAGGTAGGTAGTTAGGACTGGCTAAAGTTTATAGTTAGGACTGGTTCAGGTTTATAGTTAGAACTGGTTCAGGTAGGTAGTTAGGACTGGCTAAAGTTTATAGTTAGGGCTGGTTCAGGTTTATAGTTAGGGCTGGTTCAGGTTTATAGTTAGGGCTGGTTCAGGTTTATAGTTAGGACTGGTTCAGGTAGGTAGTTAGGACTGGCTAAAGTTTATAGTTAGGGCTGGTTCAGGTTTATAGCTAGGACTGGTTCAGGTTTATAGTTAGGACTGGCTCAGGTTTATAGTTAGGGCTGGCTCAGGTTTATAGTTAGGGCTGGTTCAGGTTTATAGTTAGGGCTGGTTCAGGTTTATAGTTAGGGCTGGCTGAGGTTTATAGTTAGGGCTGGTTCAGGTTTATAGTTAGGGCTGGTTCAGGTTTGTAGTTAGGGCTGGTTCAGGTTTATAGTTAGGGCTGGTTCAGGTTTATAGTTAGGGCTGGTTCAGGTTTATAGTTAGGGCTGGTTCAGGTTTATAGTTAGGGCTGGTTCAGGTTTGTAGTTAGGGCTGGTTCAGGTTTATAGTTAGGGCTGGTTCAGGTTTGTAGTTAGGCCTGGTTCAGGTTTATAGCTAGGACTGGTTCAGGTTTATAGTTAGGACTGGCTCTGGTTCAGGTTTATAGTTAGGACTGGCTCTGGTTCAGGTTTATAGTTAGGACTGGCTCAGGTTCAGGTTTATAGTTAGGACTGGCTCAGGTTTATAGTTAGGGCTGGTTCAGGTTTATAGTTAGGGCTGGTTCAGGTTTATAGTTAGGACTGGTTCAGGTTTATAGTTAGGACTGGTTCAGGTTTATAGTTAGCACTGGTTCAGGTAGGTAGTTAGGACTGGCTAAAGTTTATAGTTAGGACTGGTTCAGGTTTATAGTTAGGACTGGTTCAGGTAGGTAGTTAGGACTGGCTAAAGTTTATAGTTAGGGCTGGTTCAGGTTTATAGTTAGGGCTGGTTCAGGTTTATAGTTAGGGCTGGTTCAGGTTTATAGTTAGGGCTGGTTCAGGTTTATAGTTATGGCTGGTTCAGGTTTATAGTTAGGGCTGGTTCAGGTTTATAGTTAGGGCTGGTTCAGGTTTATAGTTAGGGCTGGCTGAGGTTTATAGTTAGGGCTGGTTCAGGTTTATAGTTAGGGCTGGTTCAGGTTTATAGTTAGGGCTGGTTCAGGTTTATAGTTAGGGCTGGTTCAGGTTTATAGTTAGGGCTGGTTCAGGTTTGTAGTTAGGGCTGGTTCAGGTTTGTAGTTAGGGCTGGTTCAGGTTTATAGTTAGGGCTGGTTCAGGTTTATAGTTAGGGCTGGTTCAGGTTTATAGTTAGGGCTGGTTCAGGTTTGTAGTTAGGGCTGGTTCAGGTTTATAGTTAGGGCTGGTTCAGGTTTGTAGTTAGGCCTGGTTCAGGTTTATAGCTAGGACTGGTTCAGGTTTATAGTTAGGACTGGCTCTGGTTCAGGTTTATAGTTAGGACTGGCTCTGGTTCAGGTTTATAGTTAGGACTGGCTCTGGTTCAGGTTTATAGTTAGGACTGGCTCAGGTTCAGGTTTATAGTTAGGGCTGGTTCAGGTTTATAGTTAGGGCTGGTTCAGGTTTATAGTTAGGACTGGCTCAGGTTTATAGTTAGGGCTGGTTCAGGTTTATAGTTAGGACTGGTTCAGGTTTATAGTTAGGACTGGTTCAGGTTTATAGTTAGCACTGGTTCAGGTAGGTAGTTAGGACTGGCTAAAGTTTATAGTTAGGACTGGTTCAGGTTTATAGTTAGGACTGGTTCAGGTAGGTAGTTAGGACTGGCTAAAGTTTATAGTTAGGGCTGGTTCAGGTTTATAGTTAGGGCTGGTTCAGGTTTATAGTTAGGGCTGGTTCAGGTTTATAGTTAGGGCTGGTTCAGGTTTATAGTTAGGGCTGGTTCAGGTTTATAGTTGGGGCTGGTTCAGGTTTATAGTTAGGGCTGGTTCAGGTTTATAGTTAGGGCTGGTTCAGGTTTATAGTTAGGGCTGGTTCAGGTTTATAGTTAGGGCTGGTTCAGGTTTATAGTTAGGGCTGGTTCAGGTTTATAGTTAGGGCTGGTTCAGGTTTATAGTTAGGGCTGGTTCAGGTTTATAGTTAGGACTGGTTCAGGTTTATAGTTAGGGCTGGTTCAGGTTTATAGTTGGGGCTGGTTCTGGTTTGCATTGGACCAACCCCTTGTTGTGCTGCTATAGACCTAGACTGCATGGAGGACTTCCTATAATTAGGGTTAGGGGTTAGGCTTTTTTTTGGGGGGGGGGTTCCTTTTCCGATGTGAGGGTCCAAGGACAGAGGATGTCTTATGTTTTACAGACAAATTTGTGATTTTGGGCAAGTCAAGGTAACAAACTTAACCAGCTCACTGGATATAGTTGTTGATGAAGATGGTAATAAATATTTTAGGGCTATTAGATATATTCTGATTAATAATCGATTTCCTCTGACTATAATCGTGACATCAAAATGTCATACCTTGACATCACTAGTGCTGTTGAATGTATTAGTCCTAGGGGTGCAACGGATCACAAAGCTCACGGTTCGGATCATTTTTCGGATCATCAAAGAAAAGGGGAGGAATCAAATATAACTGCTTTCCCTTTATTAATTAAAGAACTTCAAGAACACTTAAAGTAAAGAACTTTGGGCTATAGTCTTACATGAAAACTAAAATATTGAAGATGTCCAATTTGAAACAAAATGAAATAAATAAATGAAATTAAAACATTCAAGAATTCTCAATTCTGTTAAGTTTAAGTGCAACATGAGGTGTTGATGCCCTCGTCCTTTGATCAATACTGAAAGAAAGAAACAGCCAGTGAGCTTCCACTGTTTACACTGAACTGAACTGCTCGGCAACAACTTGGGTCTGTGTTTACTTCCTGTCAGGTCATTCAAATACACAACAATGTTACATTACTGTGACATTATTTTCAATAAGATGAGAATATCTCCATTGTCTGGGGAGAGGGTCGACCTTTCTGTGGTGACTGTGATATCATTCGGGTTAGGGTTAGTCTACAGCACCTGTCCATGTGACTGTCACAGAGGGGGCGTGTCTACAGCGCCTGTCTGTGTGACTGTCACAGAGGGGGCGTGTCTACAGCACCTGTCTGTGTGACTGTCACAGAGGGGGCGTGTCTGCAGCACCTGTCCATGTGACTGTCACAGAGGGGGCGTGTCTACAGCACCTGTCCATGTGACTGTCACAGAGGGGGCGTGTCTACAGCACCTGTCCGTGTGACTGTCACAGAGGGGGCGTGTCTACAGCGCCTGTCTGTGTGACTGTCACAGAGGGGGCGTGTCTACAGCACCTGTCTGTGTGACTGTCACAGAGGGGGCGTGTCTGCAGCACCTGTCCATGTGACTGTCACAGAGGGGGCGTGTCTACAGCACCTGTCCGTGTGACTGTCACAGAGGGGGCGTGTCTACAGCACCTGTCCGTGTGACTGTCACAGAGGGGGCGTGTCTACAGCACCTGTCTGTGTGACTGTCACAGAGGGGGCGTGTCTACAGCACCTGTCTGTGTGACTGTCACAGAGGGGGCGTGTCTGCAGCACCTGTCCATGCGACTGTCACAGAGGGGGCGTGTCTACAGCACCTGTCCATGTGACTGTCACAGAGGGGGCGTGTCTACAGCACCTGTCCGTGTGACTGTCACAGAGGGGGCGTGTCTACAGCGCCTGTCTGTGTGACTGTCACAGAGGGGGCGTGTCTACAGCACCTGTCTGTGTGACTGTCACAGAGGGGGCGTGTCTGCAGCACCTGTCCGTGTGACTCTCACAGAGGGGGCGTGTCTGCAGCACCTGTCTGTGTGACTCTCACAGAGGGGGCGTGTCTGCAGCACCTGTCCGTGTGACTCTCACAGAGGGGGCGTGTCTGCAGCACCTGTCCGTGTGACTCTCACAGAGGGGGCGTGTCTGCAGCACCTGTCCGTGTGACTCTCACAGAGGGGGCGTGTCTGCAGCACCTGTCCGTGTGACTCTCACAGAGGGGGCGTGTCTGCAGCACCTGTCCGTGTGACTCTCACAGAGGGGGCGTGTCTGCAGCACCTGTCCGTGTGACTCTCACAGAGGGGGCGTGTCTGCAGCTCCTCCGTGATGAAGTGCACGGTCAGTCTTTTCCTCTTCATAGAGGAATGATCTTCACACTGAAGTGGGTGCGTGAGTGGATTTCGTAGCGTGGCTCAAGCACTTCAACCAGATTTTGAAATCCTTTGTTTTCCACAACGGAGTGTCCACCGTCTCTGACAGTCTCTTCATATGTGTGGACATGTCCGATGTTTTGCCGTTGTCGTGTGTCTCTCTCTTTAAACAACGCCGACATACTGTCACGGTTTTGTCCACCACCCTCATCCGTCATTAGAAGTTACGGGGAAGACAAAATTATCCCAAACTTGAGACTTAAATGACGCCGGGAGCTTCTGAAGTTCTCCGTTCCTCCGCTCGCCATGACTTTCACCGTTAAATGCTTCTAACCTGCTCCGTTCACTGAACACGCAACTGCTTTATATCTGCTCACTGCAACATTGAATTGATGTTCAGGGACTTGTTACTTGTAAAGGAACAGCAGCAGTAAAACGTTATTACACACAATGATGATTACACTGTGAAAAAACAACTCGATTGATCCGCGGTTCACGAGTGATCCGAACCATGAGGGCTGATCCATTACACCACTAATTAGTCCTGTCCTCACAAATACATATATAGAGCATAGTGTGTGTGTTTACCTGTTGGACAGAGGTGGTTGGGCTGGTTGAGGTCCTCGTCCCTGAGTGGCTGAAGGTTTGGTCAGACCCAGCATCTCCTGCAAACGCAGAACTGGTTAGAACTGGGGGGCTAGCAAGGCTCGGGGGGGTCGATTATCGAGTTGGATAAGCTCCAGTTAGTGCTTGGGTTAGTTAGGTACCTGTAGCTGGGATAGTTAGATACCCGTAGCTGGGTTAGTTAGGTACCCGTAGCTGGGTTAGTTAGATACCCGTAGCTGGGTTAGTTAGATACCTGTAGCTGGGTTAGTTAGATACCCGTAGCTGGGTTAGTTAGATACCCGTAGCTGGGTTAGTTAGATACCTGTAGCTGGGTTAGTTAGATACCTGTAGCTGGGTTAGTTAGATACCTGTAGCTGGGTTAGTTAGATACCTGTAGCTGGGTTAGTTAAGTACCTGTAGCTGGGTTAGTTAGGTACCTGTAGCTGGGTTAGTTAGATACCTGTAGCTGGGTTAGTTAGATACCTGTAGCTGGGTTAGTTAGATACCTGTAGCTGGGTTAGTTAGATACCTGTAGCTGGGTTAGTTAGGTACATGTAGCTGGGTTAGTTAGGTACCTGTAGCTGGGTTAGTTAGATACCTGTAGCTGGGTTAGTTAGATACCTGTAGCTGGGTTAGTTAGGTACCTGTAGCTGGGTTAGTTAGGTACCTGTAGCTGGGTTAGTTAGGTACCTGTAGCTGGGTTAGTTAGGTACCTGTAGCTGGGTTAGTTAGATACCTGTAGCTGGGTTAGTTAGGTACCTGTAGCTGGGTTAGTTGGGTACCTGTAGCTGGGTTAGTTAGATACCTGTAGCTGGGTTAGTTAGATACCTGTAGCTGGGTTAGTTAGATACCTGTAGCTGGGTTAGTTAGGTACCTGTAGCTGGGTTAGTTAGATACCTGTAGCTGGGTTAGTTAGATACCTGTAGCTGGGTTAGTTAGATACCTGTAGCTGGGTTAGTTGGGTACCTGTAGCTGGGTTAGTTGGGTACCTGTAGCTGGGTTAGTTAGATACCTGTAGCTGGGTTAGTTAGATACCTGTAGCTGGGTTAGTTAGATACCTGTAGCTGGGTTAGTTAGGTACCTGTAGCTGGGTTAGTTAGGTACCTGTAGCTGGGTTAGTTAGATACCTGTAGCTGGGTTAGTTAGATACCTGTAGCTGGGTTAGTTAGGTACCTGTAGCTGGGTTAGTTGGGTACCTGTAGCTGGGTTAGTTAGATACCTGTAGCTGGGTTAGTTAGATACCTGTAGCTGGGTTAGTTAGATACCTGTAGCTGGGTTAGTTAGGTACCTGTAGCTGGGTTAGTTAGGTACCTGTAGCTGGGTTAGTTAGGTACCTGTAGCTGAGTTAGTTAGATACCTGTAGCTGGGTTAGTTAGGTACCTGTAGCTGGGTTAGTTAGGTACCTGTAGCTGGGTTAGTTGGGTACCTGTAGCTGGGTTAGTTAGATACCTGTAGCTGGGTTAGTTAGATACCTGTAGCTGGGTTAGTTAGGTACCTGTAGCTGGGTTAGTTAGATACCTGTAGCTGGGTTAGTTAGATACCTGTAGCTGGGTTAGTTGGGTACCTGTAGCTGGGTTAGTTAGATACCTGTAGCTTGGTTAGTTAGATACCTGTAGCTGGGTTAGTTAGATACCTGTAACTGGGTTAGTTAGGTACCTGTAGCTGGGTTAGTTAGATACCTGTAGCTGGGTTAGTTAGGTACCTGTAGCTGGGTTAGTTAGGTACCTGTAGCTGGGTTAGTTAGATACCTGTAGCTGGGTTAGTTAGATACCTGTAGCTGGGTTAGTTAGATACCTGTAGCTGGGTTAGTTAGATACCTGTAGCTGGGTTAGTTAGGTACCTGTAGCTGGGTTAGTTAGGTACCTGTAGCTGGGTTAGTTAGGTACCTGTAGCTGGGTTAGTTAGATACCTGTAGCTGGGTTAGTTAGGTACCTGTAGCTGCTTGGCGTTCAGGTCCTTGGTCCCCCTGAAGACATAGCTCTTGGAGATCCCCTCACAGCCGAGCTCGTGAACCTGAACCATGCGGCCAAAGGTGATGAGTCCCACCAGTGCAGTGGGAGGCAGCAGAGACAGGGACATCTGCAGAGACTCCTTCAGAGCCTGCAGGTCCTCGTCCTCCATACAAGTGTCCACCACATACAGGAACACCAGCGGCATCTGAGGACCCCGCTGAGGACAGAGACCACATCGGGTTATACATCTGACAAAATGGTCTTTCTGTCTGTCTGTCTCTCTCTCTGTCTCACCTGGACCACATACTCAATGGTGGAGAACTGAGGCAGCAGCTCCGCCGGTTGGTTCACCTCAGAGATTCCAGCGTAAGACGGAGGAAACTGAAACACAACAAGAGTCAGAGTCAGAGTTCTAGTCTTCTGTCGTTGTGACGGACTAAATATTAGTGTTTCTACTGTACCTGGTTCCTCTGGTAGCAGAAGTTACAGGCCCAGAGTTTGGCTCTGTAGTCCACCTGACTGAAACACACAGAGATGGATGTTAGACCGCCATCACTGACCCCAGACCCCCATCACTGACCCCAGACCCCCATCACGTACCACAGCGGGTTGAGCACGGCGCGACAGGTGGCCCGGCTGCAGAGGACCGGTTCGTACTGGATCGGCGGCAGGTCTGGCCGTTCCCTGAGGGGGGTGAACAGAGACGAGACCGGGACCACCATCCGGGTCGCCTCCAGCCGGCTGGAGGGCCAGACGTTCCAGCTGAACCGAACGCCGTCGCGCTCCTCGTTCTGAGTGATGTACTCTGGGAAGGTCGACATGGCAACGCAGGAAGACAGGAGGGGTCGGACTGGTAAAAGCTGTGATGGGTGGGACAACATAATACTGTTTACTATACTGTAGTACTACTAAGTACACCGCAGTAATACTCGCTACACTGCAGTAATACTAACTACACCGCAGTAATACTCGCTGTACTTCAGTACTGAGCCTCTAGCTCCACCTTCAGGTCACCTGATGTAAAATGTTGAAGTCACCAAATCACAAAATGTTCTGTGAATTGTTCTGACTCAAACTCAGCTGAGAGAAGTCATCAATAAATAAATCACCAATAAATAAATAAATCATTAATAAATAAATCAATCATCAATAAATAAATCACCAATAAATAAATAAATCATTAATAAATAAATCAATCATCAATAAATAAATCACCAATAAATAAATAAATCATTAATAAATAAATCAATCATCAATAAATAAATCACCAATAAATAAATCACCAATAAATAAATAAATCATTAATAAATAAATCAATCATCAATAAATAAATCACCAATAAATAAATCATCAATAAATAAAATCACCAATAAATAAATCATTAATCCTAAATATTGATTGACAAATATTGATTGACAAAGTGAAATACTTCTGACATGAAGACGAGTAGAAGTACAACGAAGCAGAAAATAGACAGTAAAAGTACAAATACTCAAAGTGTAAGTACACAACTGCAGTGAATCAGTTAGTGTCGTTTGTTAGCATTGAAATAAAAGAGATGAGAAGAATGATCAATGAGAGGAACGTCACTAACGTTAGACTTAGTTAGAGCTAACAGCTAACAGCGAACACACTGAAAGGTAAACAGACCGCGTCACTAGCAGGTGGACACACAGGTGACCTGGTCCAGGTGAGGTTGGGGGTCCGTCGGGTACAGGTGAGTCTCAGGTGAGTCTCAGTCTGAGAGTGAACCTCTGCTGCTCCTCTCTGCTGACAACGAAGCAAAACAACATGGCGGCGCCACGTCAAGACGAGAGAAGAAGAAACACGAGGTCTCACTCTGAGCAACATTCAGGAAACAGCATTCCTCAACACCACAGTGACCACGTGGCAGCTGTTCGGTCTTGATGTACAATTATATGTATTTATTTTATACTTCGTACTCTTCCTGACTCTTTCCTCACAAGATGAGAAGGGATTTCATAAAATCTATTTACTCGTTTTTAATCAAAACAGCTTCAATAGTATCAAATATTTGACGAATAAATAAATAAATATTCTGATTTCATGTTTTAATGTTCCATCTTTAACCCTTAATGTTTCTGAGTACATTTAATATGACAGGCTCAACACAATGAGCCGTCGTCTTTGTTGACCTTTTTTTACGTCTCCATGCGTCCACTGGTTACCCCGTGTTTAACGTCACATTCCAATGAATTGTGGGTAATTCCCTGCATCGAATGCTGACTTACGGAAAGGGTTCATAAAGGAAACAAAATGTCTGAGAGACTCAAACACGCGATGTGACAGAGAGAACTAAACCCTCTCGGAGGGTGGAGATCGGGATCGGACCTTTACACCGTTCACGTGGACGTAGTCATCGTGACGTCACTGCCAGTTTGAAGCCTCGAGTTGGTCGCCATCTTGGTTTCTGCAACCAGTGACGATTAGTGACCATGTTTGGACTATTAATATACGATATATTATATAGATCTAATGATCTAATCAAATCGTTTTCAGGATATTCAACCTTTGATCCTTCACAGGGTTTTTTATCTAAAGGTAATAAAGTAGTTAATGAGTTTACAGATAATACAACTCATAGTTTATGTACTACTAACCTCACTGCAGTAGTACTAACGTCATATGAGATAACAGTTTACAGATAATAGTTTAGTCACCTCACTCGTCGTATTCTGGTTTCTTCTCACTTCATTTCATACTCTGGTGTTTCATAGAATTCATTTAATAAACGATCGTCTCTGAGCTCGGATCATGGATCAATAAAGCTTCAGCGGTCCCAGTGAAGCGGGCTACGTCCACGTCCAGGTCCACGTCCACGTCGAGGTCCAGGTCCACGTCCAGGTGACACATTGTCTCCAGAGAGGATCGTTGTAGGAGCCTCGCCCACAGCAGACAAACATTTAATCTAAATAGTACTCGTTATAGTACTATTTAGAGGTACTTGTACTTCTCTTATATCCATTAAACTTCTACTATACTACATCTCAGGAGTACTTTTTACTACATCATGTATTTGTTAACTTCAGTTACTTTGTAGATTATAAAGAAATAACATTTTATTATGAACGAACATTAATGGATCAAGAATATAATGCAGTATATTATATATAGTTATATATGCATAGTGAGTATGATGTACTTTTGGTACTGTAAGAATACGGTTGTACTTTTACATGAACATAGAAAATACTTTTACTTGGTTTCATGTTTTTATTTGAATTAAAAACATGAGATGTTTAAAATGGTATATTACGAATGTTTATTATCTGACAAAAATACTGTCACCAACTAACGTCATCATCTCTCTGCTCCGTTTACATCTTTTATTAATTAAACTCCTCCTCCGTTTAAAAAGAGGAACTGCTCCTTTAAATCATTTCTTCTTCTGATGTTTTTCTAAAAGCAGAGACAACCGAACGGAAAAATTCAAACATCCTGCTTTTATTTTGTCTCTTTACACTTCCTGTTCTCTCTCTCTCTATGCCCCGCCCCCTTGACCTGTACCTGTCAGGAGGCGGAGCTACAGGTTGTTATGTGTGAAGGCAGCTGATTGGTCGGCGGTCACATGTTGTTAAATCCCATCATGCCTTTCATGTTGCCGGCGGCTCCCTGCTGGAACTGACGCATCATCGACTGAAGACCGGCCATCCCACCTTCAAAATAAAAGCTCATTCATTATTACATGTTCTGTATTCTTAAACATTAATAATCTTGTGGACCATCAGTAGACCAGGTCTCACCCATGTGGTGCAGGACTCTGGGGTCCATCATCTTGGCCATCTGCTGGTTGAGTTTAGCCATCTGAGACGGGTTCACGTTCTTCGACATGTCGCCTCCTTTAAGACAAAAGACATCAAAGTCTGCTCAGTCCTCCACAGTCCAGTCCCCCTCCAGTCACCTCAGTCCCCCCACCCCTACCTTTAAAGAGTCCCTTGATGCCCCCCATCTTCTTCACCATCTGGGCGAACTTGGTGTACTGAGTCAGCAGCTCCTGGACGTCTCTGGTGGCGACTCCAGACCCTCGAGCGACTCTCTGGATCCTGTTGGGCAGCTTACTGAAGAGCTTAGCTCCGTCTTTACTGTCCAGCTCTGAGAGGGACAGACAGACCATGAACCAGTAGAACCAGTAGAACGTGTGTGTGTGTGTGTGTGTGGGGGGGGGGGGGGTACCCTGGTCGTTCATGCTGTCCATGATGGTCATCAGTTTCTTCAGTCGAGCCATCGACTCCTGTTCATTTCCTTTACTCATGAAGTCTGTACCGAACCCAGGAATCATCCCCTGAACCACAGAGAGACAGACAGAGACACAGACAGACACAGACACAGACACAGACAGACAGACACAGACAGAGAGAGACACAGACACAGACAGACAGAGACACAGACAGACACAGACAGACAGAGACAGAGAGAGACACAGACAGACAGACAGAGACAGAGAGAGACACAGACACCGACACAGACAGACAGAGACACAGACAGACAGAGACACAGACAGACACAGACAGACACAGACAGACAGAGACACAGACAGACACAGACAGAGAGAGACAGAGAGAGACACAGACACAGACAGACAGAGACAGAGAGAGACACAGACACCGACACCGACAGACAGAGACAGACAGACAGAGACACAGACAGAGACACAGACGGAGACACAGACGGAGACAGACAGAGACAGAGACAGACGGAGACAGACAGAGACAGAGAGAGACACAGACACAGACAGACAGAGAGAGACACAGACACCGACACCGACAGACAGAGACACAGACGGAGACAGAGAGACAGACGGAGACAGAGAGACAGACGGAGACAGAGAGACAGACAGAGACACAGACAGACGCAGACAGACAGAGAGACTCCGTTATAAACCTGTGACATCATGAGACTACTCTGTTTCTAGGTCACATGACAGAGCGTGAGCAGTGGAAGTGTAAAGTGTGTTCACCATGATCTGTCCGAAGGGGCCCATCTTCATGATGTTCTGGAACTGCTCGTACATGTCTCTGAGGGTGAACTGACCTGGAGGTCACAGGTCACAGGTCAGTCGTCAGGTTCCTCTTTATTATAATAAAGGTAAAGGAAGTGTCCTTTCTCACCGTGTTTCAGTTTGTCGATCAGTTCCTCGTTGTCGTCCAGTTTCAGTTCGTTCACTCTGTCTATCAAACCCTCGATGTCTCCCATTCCTGACAGGAAGAGGAGGAGTTACTGATGACATCACCAGGTGCTTTTACAATATGCTACCTTATGTGTCCTTGTGTCCTCTCTCCTCACTTAACCCTCATAAAGGATCCTCTAGAGCAGTGATTCTTAACCATAGGGCCGCGGCCCAATCATGGGCCGCGGCCCTATGGTTAAGAATCACTGCTCCACCTAGAGGGCCGCGAAAAACTTTCAGTTTTGCACCTGTGGGCCGCGGGACCGCATAGGTTATCAATTGAAGACACCAGAGATATTACTGTTATCCATGAGACGCTCAGTTACAATACAGCTTCCCACCACCTGGTGGCGGTAATGCGTCAGTCAGTTGTTTAACAAGCTGCAATAAGCAGAAGAAGACACTCAGCTAGCCGCTAGCCTGTAGCGAAAGTTATGGATAAGTTATTAAAAAGAAAAAATGAAGTCACAGTGGTGCCATACCCCCCAAAAGTCTAAATGTGTGCGCAAGTAGAACCCTGACTTTCTTAAGTACGGCTTTGTGAACGGAGGCAACGAGGCAGAGCCGAGTGCTCAGTGTGTGGAATGTGAGCTAATGCTATCAAACGAAGCTCTGAAGCCTTCAGAAATAAAGCAACACGTAGCGACGAAACATCCAACGCTCGTGGGAAAGTCTGTTGGGCTTCTTGTTGTGTATGCAGGTTTACATACACATGATAATAAACGTCTTTGTGATCATCACATTCTATCATCTCATTTATTTAACAAGGGTTTTGCCTGTTCAACACCGGCATCCTCGATCCCCTCCCCTTCCGTTCCTACGGCTTGTTTGCGCAAATACGTCACAAAACATGTCCGTGTTTGGTATCCCAGCATGCCCAAAATCCTCATCTTTGCAAAGAAATCATCGATTTTCTTTCATTTCTTATGGTTTCTCCACAAAAGGAGCCCACACACACACTGTCCAAAGTCGCCATAACCGCTGCAAGTCGTATCTTGCAGCATTTCGACGGAAAAAGACACATTACAGACCCGACAACGTGCTAGCGGATGTTACCATGGAGCTACTGCCTTCAGAAAACGCTAGTACTTATAGTACAAACCTTATCCTCCTCTTCCATAAGCCGTCAACCAACGTTTGCGTAACTGAGCTGTTCTCATTCTCGTTCGTGCGCTCGGTCGCAGCCATTAAGCACAGCAAGTCCGCTACTCACACACCATGTCTTCCACCATATATACATCGTTTTTGCAATTTGCAAAAGCTAAAAATAAAAGGAAAATAATATAAAATCACAATATAAAGGGAGAAACACCTTTAGTGTGTCAGAATATCATGTGGTTACCATGTGTCCATTTGGGTCTCCAAATGTCCTTTTAGAGCTCGGCCTGGATCTCTTCATGGAAGAAACTCTGTAGAATGGTCATACTTTGTCCAATCTTCTTCAAATTTGAGGCAGTTGTTCACTGATAGTGTAGTTACAGCCCTACACTGTCCTTTACCTGTACAGATACAGCCACCGGCAGTTATTTATGCTGAAAGATACTTTTTTATTTTATGCGGACAAAAATCTTAAATTTTCACTGACTCCAAAGGCCCACTGCTCTGTTTCTGTATGACCTACAGGTTGTCTGACACTTTTGATGCATATAGTCAGAATGGGCCCCGGGACACTCTGTACTTGAAAAGTTGGGCCCCGAGGTCAAAAAGGTTAAGAACCGCTGCACTAGGAGACTCTCGTGACTCTACATGTAACTGTTCCTTTAGTTTTCATACGTTTGTTATTAACTGAAGAACATTACACTCCGAGGCGTCTCATTGGTTAAATCCTTGCTGCCTCGACTCCTCCCTACTTTAGATGTGTACTAGAGAAGTTATTCACCAAGCAGTTTACTGATGAACGGCTGAGTCTTGAAGGGCTCGAAGTCGTCGATGTGTTCTCCCGTTCCGATGAAGATGATGGGGCTCCTGGTGGCCGCCACACTGACAGGAAACAGAAGAAGAACAGCGTCAAGAAACACTGGTCACTGTGACATCACACAGCGCGTCGTCATCACGCGGTCTTACGCGCTCAGAGCTCCTCCTCCTTTGGCGTGCCCGTCCAGTTTGGTGACGATCACCGACGCCACGTCCACTTTGTCCTTGAAGGCCTTCGCCTGAGACTCACAGGCCTGACCGATGGAGGCGTCCATCACGTACACGATGTTGTCAGGTTGCTATGGACACACAGGGAGAGAAGCACCGGGAAGGTGTAACACTGATTGAGGTATCCAACACAGACCGCTTCACACCCCTTCAGTTAGTTAGGTGCGTTCAGGTGCTATGGGCGGTGCATTCAGGTGCTCACCACAGCGTTGGAGACTTGCAGCATCTCCTCAAACAGAGAGTCTTCCTGTTTGTGTCGTCCACTCGTGTCCACGATGATGATCTCAAAGTTCTCTCCTTTGAACTTCTCCACTCCCTCGGCAGCGATCACCACCGGGTCCATCTCTGTGTAACTGAACACAACACACAGGTGAGACGCACACGCAAAGAGGTGAGACGCACACGCAAAGAGGTGAGACGCACACGCAAAGAGGTGAGACGCACACGCAAAGAGGTGCGACGCACACGCAAAGAGGTGCGACGCACACGCAAAGAGGTGAGACGCACACGCAAAGAGGTGAGACGCACGGGGTCATTCAGCAGACAGCAGGGGGCGTGGCCTCTGTGACTCACCTGCCGTAGAACGGGATCCTGGCTTTGGTGGCATTCTGTTTCAGCTGATCGAAGGCACCTGAGAAGAGACGGAAGATTTATATACCGAAAAAATGAAAGGAGTTGAGGTGTAGTGTGAGGTGACCCAAAGGAGTTGAAGTGTAGCGTGAGGTGACCCAAAGGAGTTGAAGTGTAGTGTGAGGTGACCCAAAGGAGTTGAAGTGTAGTGTGAGGTGACCCAAAGGAGTTGAAGTGTAGCGTGAGGTGACCCAAAGGAGTTGAAGTGTTGCGTGAGGTGACCCAAAGAAGTTGAAGTGTAGTGTGAGGTGACTGAAAGGAGTTGAAGTGTAGCGTGAGGTGACTGAAAGGAGTTGAAGTGTAGCGTGAGGTGACCCAAAGGAGTTGAAGTGTAGCGTGAGGTGACCCAAAGGAGTTGAAGTGTTGCGTGAGGTGACCCAAAGAAGTTGAAGTGTAGTGTGAGGTGACTGAAAGGAGTTGAAGTGTAGTGTGAGGTGACCCAAAGGAGTTGAAGTGTAGCGTGAGGTGACCCAAAGGAGTTGAAGTGTTGCGTGAGGTGACCCAAAGAAGTTGAAGTGTAGTGTGAGGTGACTGAAAGGAGTTGAAGTGTAGCGTGAGGTGACTGAAAGGAGTTGAAGTGTAGCGTGAGGTGACCCAAAGGAGTTGAAGTGTAGCGTGAGGTGACCCAAAGGAGTTGAAGTGTTGCGTGAGGTGACTGAAAGGAGTTGAAGTGTAGTGTGAGGTGACCCAAAGGAGTTGAAGTGTAGTGTGAGGTGACCCAAAGGAGTTGAAGTGTAGTGTGAGGTGACCCAAAGGAGTTGAAGTGTAGTGTGAGGTGACCCAAAGGAGTTGAAGTGTAGCGTGAGGTGACCCAAAGGAGTTGAAGTGTAGCGTGAGGTGACCCAAAGGAGTTGGTGTAGTGTGAGGTGACCCAAAGGAGTTGAAGTGTAGTGTGAGGTGACCCAAAGGAGTTGAAGTGTAGTGTGAGGTGACCCAAAGGAGTTGAAGTGTAGCGTGAGGTGACCCAAAGGAGTTGAAGTGTTGCGTGAGGTGACCCAAAGAAGTTGAAGTGTAGTGTGAGGTGACTGAAAGGAGTTGAAGTGTAGCGTGAGGTGACTGAAAGGAGTTGAAGTGTAGCGTGAGGTGACCCAAAGGAGTTGAAGTGTAGCGTGAGGTGACCCAAAGGAGTTGAAGTGTTGCGTGAGGTGACTGAAAGGAGTTGAAGTGTAGTGTGAGGTGACCCAAAGGAGTTGAAGTGTAGTGTGAGGTGACCCAAAGGAGTTGAAGTGTAGTGTGAGGTGACCCAAAGGAGTTGAAGTGTAGTGTGAGGTGACCCAAAGGAGTTGAAGTGTAGCGTGAGGTGACCCAAAGGAGTTGAAGTGTAGCGTGAGGTGACCCAAAGGAGTTGGTGTAGTGTGAGGTGACCCAAAGGAGTTGAAGTGTAGTGTGAGGTGACCCAAAGGAGTTGAAGTGTAGTGTGAGGTGACCCAAAGGAGTTGAAGTGTAGCGTGAGGTGACCCAAAGGAGTTGAAGTGTTGCGTGAGGTGACCCAAAGAAGTTGAAGTGTAGTGTGAGGTGACTGAAAGGAGTTGAAGTGTAGCATGAGGTGACTGAAAGGAGTTGAAGTGTAGCGTGAGGTGACCCAAAGGAGTTGAAGTGTAGCGTGAGGTGACCCAAAGGAGTTGAAGTGTAGTGTGAGGTGACCCAAAGGAGTTGAAGTGTAGCGTGAGGTGACCCAAAGGAGTTGAAGTGTAGCGTGAGGTGACCCAAAGGAGTTGAAGTGTAGTGTGAGGTGACCCAAAGGAGTTGAAGTGTAGTGTGAGGTGACCCAAAGGAGTTGAAGTGTAGCGTGAGGTGACCCAAAGGAGTTGAAGTGTTGCGTGAGGTGACCCAAAGAAGTTGAAGTGTAGTGTGAGGTGACTGAAAGGAGTTGAAGTGTAGCGTGAGGTGACTGAAAGGAGTTGAAGTGTAGCGTGAGGTGACCCAAAGGAGTTGAAGTGTAGCGTGAGGTGACCCAAAGGAGTTGAAGTGTTGCGTGAGGTGACCCAAAGAAGTTGAAGTGTAGTGTGAGGTGACTGAAAGGAGTTGAAGTGTAGTGTGAGGTGACCCAAAGGAGTTGAAGTGTAGCGTGAGGTGACCCAAAGGAGTTGAAGTGTTGCGTGAGGTGACCCAAAGAAGTTGAAGTGTAGTGTGAGGTGACTGAAAGGAGTTGAAGTGTAGCGTGAGGTGACTGAAAGGAGTTGAAGTGTAGCGTGAGGTGACCCAAAGGAGTTGAAGTGTAGCGTGAGGTGACCCAAAGGAGTTGAAGTGTTGCGTGAGGTGACTGAAAGGAGTTGAAGTGTAGTGTGAGGTGACCCAAAGGAGTTGAAGTGTAGTGTGAGGTGACCCAAAGGAGTTGAAGTGTAGTGTGAGGTGACCCAAAGGAGTTGAAGTGTAGTGTGAGGTGACCCAAAGGAGTTGAAGTGTAGCGTGAGGTGACCCAAAGGAGTTGAAGTGTAGCGTGAGGTGACCCAAAGGAGTTGGTGTAGTGTGAGGTGACCCAAAGGAGTTGAAGTGTAGTGTGAGGTGACCCAAAGGAGTTGAAGTGTAGTGTGAGGTGACCCAAAGGAGTTGAAGTGTAGCGTGAGGTGACCCAAAGGAGTTGAAGTGTTGCGTGAGGTGACCCAAAGAAGTTGAAGTGTAGTGTGAGGTGACTGAAAGGAGTTGAAGTGTAGCGTGAGGTGACTGAAAGGAGTTGAAGTGTAGCGTGAGGTGACCCAAAGGAGTTGAAGTGTAGCGTGAGGTGACCCAAAGGAGTTGAAGTGTTGCGTGAGGTGACTGAAAGGAGTTGAAGTGTAGTGTGAGGTGACCCAAAGGAGTTGAAGTGTAGTGTGAGGTGACCCAAAGGAGTTGAAGTGTAGTGTGAGGTGACCCAAAGGAGTTGAAGTGTAGTGTGAGGTGACCCAAAGGAGTTGAAGTGTAGCGTGAGGTGACCCAAAGGAGTTGAAGTGTAGCGTGAGGTGACCCAAAGGAGTTGGTGTAGTGTGAGGTGACCCAAAGGAGTTGAAGTGTAGTGTGAGGTGACCCAAAGGAGTTGAAGTGTAGTGTGAGGTGACCCAAAGGAGTTGAAGTGTAGCGTGAGGTGACCCAAAGGAGTTGAAGTGTTGCGTGAGGTGACCCAAAGAAGTTGAAGTGTAGTGTGAGGTGACTGAAAGGAGTTGAAGTGTAGCATGAGGTGACTGAAAGGAGTTGAAGTGTAGCGTGAGGTGACCCAAAGGAGTTGAAGTGTAGCGTGAGGTGACCCAAAGGAGTTGAAGTGTTGCGTGAGGTGACCCAAAGAAGTTGAAGTGTAGCGTGAGGTGACTGAAAGGAGTTGAAGTGTAGCGTGAGGTGACTGAAAGGAGTTGAAGTGTAGCGTGAGGTGACCCAAAGGAGTTGAAGTGTAGCGTGAGGTGACCCAAAGGAGTTGAAGTGTAGCGTGAGGTGACCCAAAGGAGTTGGTGTAGTGTGAGGTGACCCAAAGGAGTTGAAGTGTAGCGTGAGGTGACTGAAAGGAGTTGAAGTGTAGCGTGAGGTGACTGAAAGGAGTTGAAGTGTAACGTGAGGTGACTGAAAGGAGTTGAAGTGTAGCGTGAGGTGACCCAAAGGAGTTGAAGTGTAGCGTGAGGTGACTGAAAGGAGTTGAAGTGTTGTGTGAGGTGACTGAAAGGAGTTGAAGTGTAGCGTGAGGTGACTGAAAGGAGTTGAAGTGTAGCGTGAGGTGACCCAAAGGAGTTGGTGTAGTGTGAGGTGACCCAAAGGAGTTGAAGTGTAGCGTGAGGTGACTGAAAGGAGTTGAAATGTAGCGTGAAGTGACTGAAAGGAGTTGAAGTGTAGCGTGAGGTGACTGAAAGGAGTTGAAGTGTTGCGTGAGGTGACTGAAAGGAGTTGAAGTGTAGCGTGAGGTGACTGAAAGGAGTTGAAGTGTAACGTGAGGTGACTGAAAGGAGTTGAAGTGTAGCGTGAGGTGACCCAAAGGAGTTGAAGTGTAGCGTGAGGTGACTGAAAGGAGTTGAAGTGTTGTGTGAGGTGACTGAAAGGAGTTGAAGTGTAGCGTGAGGTGACTGAAAGGAGTTGGTGTAGTGTGAGGTGACCCAAAGGAGTTGAAGTGTTGTGTGAGGTGACCCAAAGGAGTTGAAGTGTTGCATGAGGTGACCCAAAGGAGTTGAAGTGTAGCATGAGGTGACTGAAAGGAGTTGAAGTGTAGCGTGAGGTGACCCAAAGGAGTTGAAGTGTAGCGTGAGGTGACCCAAAGGAGTTGAAGTGTTGCGTGAGGTGACCCAAAGAAGTTGAAGTGTAGCGTGAGGTGACTGAAAGGAGTTGAAGTGTAGCGTGAGGTGACTGAAAGGAGTTGAAGTGTAGCGTGAGGTGACCCAAAGGAGTTGAAGTGTAGCGTGAGGTGACCCAAAGGAGTTGAAGTGTAGCGTGAGGTGACCCAAAGGAGTTGGTGTAGTGTGAGGTGACCCAAAGGAGTTGAAGTGTAGCGTGAGGTGACTGAAAGGAGTTGAAGTGTAGCGTGAGGTGACTGAAAGGAGTTGAAGTGTAACGTGAGGTGACTGAAAGGAGTTGAAGTGTAGCGTGAGGTGACCCAAAGGAGTTGAAGTGTAGCGTGAGGTGACTGAAAGGAGTTGAAGTGTTGTGTGAGGTGACTGAAAGGAGTTGAAGTGTAGCGTGAGGTGACTGAAAGGAGTTGAAGTGTAGCGTGAGGTGACCCAAAGGAGTTGGTGTAGTGTGAGGTGACCCAAAGGAGTTGAAGTGTAGCGTGAGGTGACTGAAAGGAGTTGAAATGTAGCGTGAAGTGACTGAAAGGAGTTGAAGTGTAGCGTGAGGTGACTGAAAGGAGTTGAAGTGTTGCGTGAGGTGACTGAAAGGAGTTGAAGTGTAGCGTGAGGTGACTGAAAGGAGTTGAAGTGTAACGTGAGGTGACTGAAAGGAGTTGAAGTGTAGCGTGAGGTGACCCAAAGGAGTTGAAGTGTAGCGTGAGGTGACTGAAAGGAGTTGAAGTGTTGTGTGAGGTGACTGAAAGGAGTTGAAGTGTAGCGTGAGGTGACTGAAAGGAGTTGGTGTAGTGTGAGGTGACCCAAAGGAGTTGAAGTGTTGTGTGAGGTGACCCAAAGGAGTTGAAGTGTTGCATGAGGTGACCCAAAGGAGTTGAAGTGTAGCGTGAGGTGACCCAAAGGAGTTGGTGTAGTGTGAGGTGACCCAAAGGAGTTGAAGTGTTGTGTGAGGTGACTGAAAGGAGTTGAAGTGTAGTGTGAGGTGACCCAAAGGAGTTGAAGTGTAGCGTGAGGTGACCCAAAGGAGTTGAAGTGTTGTGTGAGGTGACTGAAAGGAGTTGAAGTGTAGTGTGAGGTGACCCAAAGGAGTTGAAGTGTACCAGCTCTGAAGGTGTCGGCACAAATCAGGCAGGTCTTCCAGCCCTTCCTTTGGTAATAATAGGCCAGCTGCAGGAAACAAAGCAGACAGTTTGACAAAACTACAATGCAAACGACACCACTAGAGGGGGCGGGGTCTGTCTACACAGGGGGCGGAGTTATGTCTCAGAATGTGTGACATCACCTTGGAGCAGGTTGTCGTTTTCCCGCTGCCCTGCAGACCAACAAACATGATGACGTTGTTCTTTCCTTTTGTAGGAGTCCAGGCCTTCACACCGGGGTCCACCAGCTGGAGATACACACAGTATACACACAGAATATACACAGTGGTTGATTCTCAGAAACTATAAGTTTAGTCAAATACAAATGAATGTTTCAGGACTTTATATTATATTTGGCTCTTGTTTTTAAATATTCTCCGTCCTGGTAAACTCATCCTTAGTTCCAGGACTCTTCCAGGTCTGAGGTTCTGACCTTGACGAGCTCCTTGAAGACGGCGTGTTGGATCATCCGCCTCTTGTTCAGACCTGAAGCCATCTCCTCCAAATCTATGGCAGCCCTGCAGGGACAAACCAGAGAGAGAGCACAGGGTTCAACCACAGCTGGACTGGACTGGAACAGGTCTAGATCCTGGATCGGGACTCACTTGACATTCTCTCTCAGCTGTTTGACCAGTTTGATGTTGACGTCGGCCTCCAGGAGGGCAGCACACACCTCCTTCAGCATGGCGTTCAGCACCTGGAACATAAACATTAGCGGTTTATTACTCCATGAACATTCGATATTAATTATCGGCCAATGAGAAACAGGGACTCGGAGATGGTCACATGACCTCCTGGTGTTACCTCCTCATTGATGATGGTGGCATTGCTGAGAGACCTCAGCGCCGAGGTGATCTTCCTCCCGAGGTCGGCTAACACCATGATGACGCTGTGAGGTCTACCTGAAACACACGTGATGTCATCAGAGAAATGTGGACCTTCACTAATTAATAATTAATAATCATGTTCATCACATGAGGAACATTGATCATCAATAACATGACTGAGGTTACCGTGTCTCCCTGTGTGTGTGTGGAGGAGAGCCTCCTACTGAGCGAGCTCAGTGAGTCAGCAGGTCAGCTGACACGTGAAGGTCTCAGCAAGCAGCGACTCACTTCCTGTTCTGAGGAGAGAAGAAGAAGAAAAGTCAACCAATCATCAGCTTATGAGGTCTTCATCCTCGCCCCTCTTCACGGCTTAGAGGCCCACAAGAGAGGAGTCTGTGGGTACTTCTCAAGTCTCTTAATTGTCATTTCCTCGCTTGAACCGGAAGTTCTTCTGCGCCGCCATATTGACGGCCGTCCGAAAGCTCTAATGTAGCTCTGAGGAGGGAGGAGGGAGGAGGGACCTCGGAGGAGCCATGAGCGAGGACCCACGAGAACAGACTTCCAGGAAGTGTTTTAACGGCCGACACGCCCCCTCATGGTTCATCAGTCATGTGATTGCACGCTGCAGCCGATCGGACTGACTGACAGCAAGTGAGGGAAACGGGATGCAGTTAAGAGACTTGAGATGTCCCCGAAGAGAGAGGAGGCGAGATGAGTGGAGGAGAGAAGGTCTCAGTCTGGTCCACACTCTCACTCTCTCAGTTGTTATCATCACTCTTCTAAACGTCTTAGTTGATAAACTGCTCTCAGGTTTAAAACTACAGCTCCCACAATGCCTCTGGGGTTACACAGTGGAGGGTTACTGTTGCCATTGATACAATGAGTTCACATCAGGAGTCTGACTGATCTGATGATGTCATCATGTGCGTCATGAGGAAGATGTTCTCCATTGACCCTGATGTGAAGCAGCCATATTGTTTGTTTTGATGACGAATTCATGAAACTATTATTAATATTATATTTAAGGATTCATAAGGTTGTCTGACGTCAGTCTGCAGAGATCAATATAATCTATTTATATTAGTTTTGATTAATGACGTCATTCAATCTTAAACAGAAACAATAACCGATGATTTAAAATGGACGAAATGTTCACAGGATACAGACGAGCTTCATATAATCAGTATAAATATAATCAATACATATATGAATCAATATAAACATGATCGATCAGTACGTTTCACAGACTGACTGATGACGCTATTGATCTCTGACATCGACACGTATATTGTTTATCTTTTTAACCGTAAAAACACAACAAAGTTCAGTCATTTCAACTACGTCATCTTAACGGTAAGTATTGATTAGTCATCGATTATCAGTGTTAAAGAACAACATGTTGGCTGTTTACAGCGCTCAGCGATGCTAACGTTAGCTTAGCATCTAGCCGTCCTCGTTGGCCCGGAGCGGTGCTAGAAGTTAGCCGTGTAGCTAACAGCTAACACCGTGGCTAACGGGCACATTAACGGGTGTTAAGGAACACCGACACGTTACACGTAGCATAATCGGTACAGACTTACCGAGTCTCGGTGTGTTTGATCAAACATTCAGCTGGAAAACACCGGACGTTTCCAGAGGAACGTCATCCAATCAGAACCAACCCAGAAACAATAATGGCGTCTTCTTCTTCTTCTTTGTCTTTTATGGCGGATGTTATCCAGTGAACGGCGCATTACCGCCACCTACTAACTTGGAGTGTGGACCCGATAACCTTCCCCTCACAAAAACTAAACCAACAAATGAACACAAACTAAACAAAACAAAATGAAACGAAAACAAACAAAACAAGGAAAGGAGTTCTCCATTTCAGAGACTTTATTATTTTGCTCAGTCCTGTTTCTTTCCTGCCCCCGAGGTGAATGCATCTTTTAGGTTTAGTTCCTCCTCTTCAACCTGTCTCGCTCAAGTGAGAATTTCTGGCAATAGCATATGATATGATCTACAGATTGTGGTATTTGGCAGTGCTCACATCGTCCTGCTGGGTGTTCATGTATGAGTTGCATTGTTTAGTTCAGCCTTGTGTGTCTGGTTCACGTGTTTTCTTCTGTGGTGCTTCTTCTGGATGTTCTCCCTTTGCCAACTTCCCTCTGAACCGCATACAGACGTCTTCCTGTTTCTCCGACATCGCAACTGTGCTGCCATTCCTTCATAATGTTTATTGTGACAAATGATTGAGCTTCTGCTTTGCTGAGTAACATGTCTGTCTTGTGCTGCCTTCCTAACGCTTGTTTTGCTGATGTATCTGCTCTTTTGTTTCCTTCTACCTCTCTGTGTGCTGGTACCCGCATAATGAGAATAAAATACACATATTCTGGAGTCGGAACAGTGTTTTGTACATTTCATTAATTAACCCAGTGGTTCTCAAACTGTGGGGCGCGCCCACAGATTTTTAAAGTAATGAATAACTACATGGCGAAATGCCTGTACTTTCGTGTACATGTGTACGTTACGCCGTTAACAGGTTACGCTTGCGCTACGGCCATGATCCTTGGCGGCTCACATGTGTGGCTTAGTGTTCTTAATGAAGAGACATTTGGCGGGAACAGAAAAGCATCCGAGACGAACAGCAAGCAGCAAGAAGAAGATGTGACGAGGCCTCTCTGGCTCTGCTTCACAGTGAACGCGGGAGATGAGCAGCAGTCGGTGCTTTATGTCTGAACGAGCTGCGCATAGTAGGAAACTTGTTTCCTTTAGTTTTTCACAGGTTGCACTTTATTGTTGTCTTGAAAAGATGTTTAGTGCAAAACAGGTTAATTGCAGCCAATTGCAACAAGCTATTTTTTGCCAAATTGTAGTTATTTTTTGCAGATATAACTTTATTTGCATTGTTCTAACAAAGTGATTGCACATTTTATTTGTTTTTGTCTGATGGAGCAATCTGGTTTACTTAAAGTGATTGCAATTTTCTTTATTCTATTATTTGAAAAAGCACAGACGGAGGAGTCACAAAATGTTGTTTCAATAAAAATTCAACATGGAGCATTTAGTTACAGTTTGTTGGGGCGGTGGGGCGTGAACACTTTTCTTCCTCCAAAGTGGAGCGCGACAGAAGAGGTTTGAGAACCTCTGGGTGAAACTGCCTGCTATGGGATGTGAATGGTTGTAATGAGGATAACACTGAACTGGAATCTGAACAGACCGAACCTCCTCTGCCCACTGCAGTGCTGTTATAATGGCCGACGCCTCGACTGTATAAACAGATGATCTGATGTTCTGATCTTGACTTCATATTGCCACATTGGTATGGTGACTGCAAAACCAGTCCTACCTGTATCAGGATCTTTAGACCCATCTGTGTGCTGGAGTATATGACTGATGTGTTGTCTGTCGTCTGTCCTCCACCACTCCTGCCATGTTATCAATGTCTTTAAATGCCTGGGCTTTTTTGCAACGCAACCATCGAATGGGATGAGACGTCCATTCACTGCATACACTTCCAGTTCATCATCATCTTTCATCAGTTCAGCAACTGGCCGGGTCTCAAGATGAGGTAGGTGTTTGCCTTTCCAGGACCGGTGGATCATACTGACTTGAGCCCCTGTATCCAGCAAAGCATGCACAGCTAGCCCATCCAGGTAACTTTGGATTATGGCTTTTCTGCCAATTAATCTTGCAACTTGTTCATTTCTGGTGTTCAATGGTTCCTGTGGTAACTCGGTGGAGATCCCCCCTGTCCATTTCTCCCTTTTGCACAAGCTACCACTAGAGAAGTAGATGGTGAGTTGTTAGTCTTAGTGTTGCTTCTTGTGTGAGTCTGGTTTCCACTGACACCATTTGGCTGGGACGTTTGAGACCCGATCACTGGGCGCCCCCCTGCAGCGCCCGGCTCCAGTTTCCCTGGTGCTTGGGCTTCTGAGACAACCTACGGCCCTGTGACCTTCTTCACCACAGTAGAAGCAATGGTTACAGTTAGACAGGCCCTGCTCCACACATCCCGGACGAGCCCCCAAAAATCTGTTCCAGGTACCAGGATTGGTACCAAATAGCCAAATGATACGTTTCTGTAAACAGGACACACAAATGACACAGTTCAATTTCACATCTGTTCATCTTGCCTGCTCATCAGAATGAGGAAAATAGCATCGCTCCGTTGTAGTCTAACTCTACTGTCGTAAAGCCTGCCCAAATCAAAGCAAAAAGCACCACCTGCCCCCTGCTGGCCACAGGGTGGAATGCACACTCCATACACAGTGAAAGCACGTCAGTCCTTCATAAAATGATTATATTTCTAGCATATACAATGCTCACTCGAAACCATATTGGCTTTACAGAACCCAAAACACACCAATTCACATGTGAAAGCACATTGGTGGGTGTCACACTCGCATGACTTCTCGTACCATTGTTATGCCGATGACACCCAGCTGGTCTTGTCATTTCCTACGGGGACACTCGAGTGGAGGCATCGCTGCGTGCTTGGCTGACATCTCGAAGTGGATGACGACTCACCACCTCAAGCTCAACCTGCACAAAACCGAGCTGCTGTTCCTCCCGGTGAAGGGTTGCCCGCACAGAGACCTGTCCATCACCATGACGATATCGTGGTGACGCCAACTCGGTCTGTGAGGAACCTGGGTGTGACCCTGGACGACCAACTGTCGTTCTCAGCAAACATTGCATCGGTTACACGCTCCTGCAGATTCCTGCTCTACAACATCAGGAGGATTCACTTCCTCACTGATGAGACGGTGCAGGTGATCATCCAGGCTCTTGTCATCTCCCGCCTGGACTACTGCAACTCACTACTTGCCGGAGCCCCGGCCATCAGACCTCTGGAGCTTGTCCAGAAAGCTGCAGCTCGCCTGGTGTTCAATCGCCCCAAGTTCTCCCACAACTTCCCTTCTCTGTTCTCTACACTGGCTCCTGTAAGAGCATCCAGTGTGAGACTCTGATGCTGGTCTACAGGGCAGTGAAAGGAACAGCTCCTTCCTATCTCCAGGCCACGGTCAAGCCCTACACCCCCCCCCCCCCCCAACCTCTTCGCTCTGCTGCCTCGGGGCGATCGGTTGCCCCGTCGCTCAGAGGTCCCTGCGGCCGATCGACCCGGTCGCGGCTGTTTCCTGTCCTGACCCCTCAGTGGTGGAATGAACTCCCCACTGACCTCAGGACAGCAGAGTCACTGCCCATCTTTCATCAGGCTGAAGACTCACCTCTTCAAGAAGCACTACGTGAACCTTCTGCTTAGTGCTTATTGTATTCATACTAGTTTGTTGCATTTATTGTATTGGTTTGTTTCTGCACTTCTGCTCTGGTTTATGCTCTTAGATGCTTGTTTAAAGGAGATGCACTTATGACTTCTGGTTCTCTTGAATACCGATGTTGAATACACTTATTGTAAGTCGCTTTTGGATAAAAG
>NC_136649.1:24507433-24509933 GCF_949748355.1 Melanostigma gelatinosum | reverse complement strand
GGGCTCGTACTGGACCCTGCACCCGGACTCCGGCAACATGTTCGAGAACGGCTGCTACCTGCGGCGCCAGAAGAGGTTCAAGTGCGAGAAGAAGACGATGCAGCCGCCGCCAAAGTCTGACGGCAGGAAGGAGCCTGGAGGAGGAGGAAGGTCCCCCTGTGGGGACCCCCTCAAACCTCCTGGACTCCTGGACTCCCTCGCCTCCTCCAGCCAGGCATCCTCGCCTCCCGGTGGTCTGGACCTGAAGGTGTCTGGCTCCCAGCTGCTGTCCTCCCTGTCGTTACCCCCCCACTCCATGGCGCACGAGTCGCAGCTGCACCTGAAAGGAGACCCCCACTACTCCTTCAACCACCCGTTCTCCATCAATAACTTAATGTCGTCCTCGGAGCAGCAACACAAACTGGACCTGAAGGCCTACGAGGCACTGCAGTACTCCTCCTACGGCGCCAGTGGTGGGGCGTCCGGCCTCGGAGGGAGGACCGTGGACCACCTGGAGGCCTCCTACTACCAGGGGGTCTATCCAAGACCGCTCCTCAACACCTCCTAGTACCCTGCTCCTCCTGGACTCTGACTCTCTGCATGCAGCCGTTCCTGGACTTCCTGTCTAGACTGTGATGAGGCTGAACTGGATCGACTGACCTGAACTCCTGCACTGTGACTCAAAACCAGGACTCAAAGAGACGTGTTTAATGCTCAAAAACTGATCCCAGGTCTGAGTTCTCCTTTTACACACCAGGTCCCAAACACGGAGGTCTTAAAGGTAGTCGGACTCCCTGTTAAAAACATCTGGACCTAAATGAACACCCAGAAAACCGAACTGGTTTGTTTGTAAACCGGTTTACTGGGAATCCTTCAGCGGACCCTCAAGGGCCCTAAAGGCTGCAGCTTCACTATAAATACTTTTTTTAGGGGAAATTAGATTTTAAAATTGAACGTGGTCCCCAACCGGTGGATCCGGTCTTCTGATCTGAAGGAGCGGTTCATTTCTACACTGCGTTGGTTTTACTTTGCTGATGCTTCCTGTTTCTTCAGGTCATTTTAAAATCTTAATTAAATAAAAGAAGAATAAATTAAATTAAAACGAAGATTGTTTGTTTATTTTTTACATTATTAATGTGCTGAGGCCCCTCAGAGGCCCCTCAGAGGGCCTTCAGGGGGCCCCGGGCGCAGGTTGATGACTTTGATCAGAAATAAATATGACGAGGATTCATTTCTCCCACGACCTCGTCTGCCTCTCCGCTGACCTCCCGAAGGGTTGCGACCCTCAGAGTGAGAACCCCACACAGATCAAAGGCTTCTGCTTCAAAGGGGAGCGGCTGTGTGTCGTCTGTATCCGGGAAGATTTCTGATTAAACCTCAGTTTGATCATTTTAATGTATTGATCCAATAAAATTATTATTAATTATTATTAATATATATGTACATATTATTATAGTAATAGTATTAATACTAATAACATTAAGATACGAACTGACCACACAGCAGAGGATGACTATTATTATTGTGATTGTTATTGTTATTATAAAACCATCTTTGTTTGGAGTCTCACTCGTGTGTAAAAGGAGAATCACTTCCTGATCAACTCTTCTGTCCATCACTGATTATTGATTATTAATTGTTCTTCATGTGCATGAAGCGGCAGGTCTTCTTCCTCTTCCTCTTCCTCTTCCTCTTCTTCCTCTTCTTCTTCTTTAAAAACTTCTGGAACAGGAAGGAAGGTTTTGATGAAGACCTCCGGCTCGTCCTCATTGTGTGTTTGTTGGTTTTTGAATTTGCTGCATGTTCTTCCTCCTCTTCCTCCTCTTCCTCTTCCTCCTCCTCTTCCTCTTCTTCCTCCTCCTCTTCCTCTTCTTCCTCCTCCTCCTCCTCCTCCTCATCCTCTTCCTCTTCCTCCTCCTCCTCCTCCTCCTCCTCCTCCTCTTCCTCTTCTTCCTCCTCCTCCTCCTCCTCTTCCTCCTCTTCTTCCTCTTCCTCCTTTTCCTCCTCCTCTTCCTCTTCCTCCTCCTCCTCTTCCTCCTTTTCCTCCTACTTTTCCTCCTCTTCCTCCTCCTCTTCCCCCTCTTCCTCTTCCTCTTCCTCCTCCTCCTCCTCCTCCTCCTCCGCCTCCTCCTCTTCTTCCTCTTCCTCTTCCTCTTCCTCCTCCTCCTCCTCTGCCTCCTCCTCTTCCTCTTCCTCCTCCTCCTCTTCCTCCTCTTCCTCTTCCTCCTCTTCTTCCTCTTCCTCCTCTTCCTCCTTTTCCTCCTCTTCCTCCTCTTCCTCTTCCTACTCTTCCTCCTCCTCTTCCTGCTCCTCCTCTGCTTCCTCTTCCTCTTCCTCCTCCTCTTCCTCCTCTTCCTCTTCCTCCTCCTCCACCTCCTCCTCTTCCTCTTCCTCTTCCTCCTCCTCCTCCTCCTCCTCCTCCTCTTCCTCCTCTTCTTCCTCTTCCTCCTCTTCCTCCTTTTCCTCCTCCTCTTCCTCTTCCTCCTCCCCCTCTTCATCCTTTTCCTCCTACTCTTCCTCC
>NC_136649.1:24434223-24507233 GCF_949748355.1 Melanostigma gelatinosum | reverse complement strand
GGTGAACATAATATTATGCATTGGCCCTCTACATCCTCTAGTCTAATGAGCAGACTTATAAACGCACTGTTACAACTCCTTCATAGTGTCATATTGCTTTTCAGAGAATTATGATGATAAGTTCATAGTAGATGTAAAAGTATACTTATGTACAATATGTTATGTTGAACATTGTTGCTCCTGAATGGATCACAGCAACCCAATTATGTTCAACACAGCTCCATGTCCTTGGTCATGATGCCACAGCACTTAAAAGAATACACTTCATAATTCTCACAATTCTGACCCGTTGCTTTTTTATTAACAGCATTTACTTGTACTTTTACTTTCAATGAACAGGTTATGATGTTCATTTAATGTCAGAAAATTACTTTTGATACTTAAGTACTTTTGTACTTAAGTACAATAAATATCAGATACTTTAAGACTTTTACTCAAGTAGTATTCTAATAGGTGACTTTTTACTAGTAGTTTTCCAGTAAGGTATCTTTACTTTTACTCAAGTATGGCTTTTGAGTACTTTATACACCACTGGTTTGTTATTGTTCCGGGTTCAGAGGTCACAGTCCACCCAAAACATCAGATTTACCACAATTTAAGCTTCTGCATTTTACAAATGCACTAGTATTATTCAAAGGTGTTGTTGGGTTGGTAAGCCTCATACCGAACGCTTTATACGTGTGTTATTACACCACAGAAACTAATAACCGCAGCCGTGACTCATCATGAGCTCATTCAGCTGTAGGACAGCTCAGCAGGCCATATATATACATACTATATGTATATACTAATATATATACAAATATATGTGTATTTTATTAATAGGAGTTTGACCTCAGAAATAGAAAGAAGACCTGGTAGCCAATCAGAGAGCAGAGTTTAGATACAAACATCAACACGCTCGCTCGCACGCACGCACTCACACTCCCAGGTGGCGTCAGAAGTTGGAGCTCCAACAAACTGAGTCTTTCTTCAGAACAAGCAGATTAACGGCTGCAGGATTAAAAACAGAAAAACAGAACACCCACGATGACCAGGAGTGGTCTGCCGTTACCACAGTAACCAGGCAGCGGGGGGGGGGGGGGGGGGGGGGGGGCAGAACACACACACACACACCTCATCAAAAATGAAATCTGATGAAATTAAATATTTTCTTCTTCAAATAACTTTTAGCTCATTTCACCTTGAAGTTCAAACTTTCTTTGGTTTCATTTATGTAACTGAAATATACTTTATTGTTATGAGTATTATTACTGTTGAGATTCATCTTCCTAAATTTAACATTTTTTTTATTTTTCTAATGATTAATCAACAGATTTTTAAGATTAAATTGTATGAATATTAAAAATTAGTGAAAGAGTGAGTTAGTGAGTGAGAGAAAGAGTGAGTGAGTGAGTGAGAGAGTGAGTGCGAGAAAGAGTGAGTGAGTTAGTGAGTGAGAGAAAGAGTGAGTGAGTGAGAGAAAGAGTGAGAGAAAGTGTGAGTGAGTTGAGTGAGAGAAAGAGTGAGTGAGTTAGTGAGTGAGAGAAAGAGTGAGTGAGTGAGAGAAAGAGTGAGTGAGTGAGAGAAAGAGTGAGTGAGTGAGATAAAGAGTGAGAGAAAGAGTGAGTGAGTTGAGTGAGAGAAAGAGTGAGTGAGTTAGTGAGTGAGAGAAAGAGTGAGTGAGTGAGAGAAAGAGTGAGTGAGTGAGAGAAAGAGTGAGTGAGTGAGATAAAGAGTGAGAGAAAGAGTGAGTGAGTTGAGTGAGAGAAAGAGTGAGTGAGTGAAAGAGTGAGTGAGTTAGTGAGTGAGAGAAAGAGTGAGTGAGTGAGAGAAAGAGTGAGTGAGTGAGTGAGAGAAAGAGTGAGAGAAAGAGTGAGTTAGTGAGTGAAAGAGTGAGAGAAAGAGTGAGTGACTGAGTGAGAGAAAGAGTGAGTGAGTGAGAGACAGAGTGAGAGAAAGAGTGAGTGAGTGAAAGAGTGAGTTAGTGAGTGAGAGAAAGATTGAGTGATGTGAGTGAGTGAGTGAGAGAAAGAGTGAGAGAGTGAGTGAAAGAGTGAGTGAGTGAGTGAGAGAAAGAGTGAGTGAGTGAGATAAAGAGTGAGAGAAAGAGTGAGTGAGTGAGTGCGTGAATGAGTGAGTGAGAGAAAGAGTGAGTGAAAGAGTGAGTGAGAGAAAGAGTGAGTGAGTGAAAGAGTGAGTTAGTGAGTGAAAGAGTGAGTGAGTGAGAGAAATAGTGAGAGAAAGAGTGAGTGAGAGAAAGAGTGCGAGAAAGAGTGAGAGAAAGAGTGCAAGAAAGAGTGAGTGAGTGCGAGAAAGAGTGAAAGAGTGAGTGACTGAAAGAGTGAGTGAGTGTGTGAGAGAAAGAGTGACCGAAATAGTGAGTGAGAGAAAGAGTGAGTGAAAGAGTGAGTTAGTGAGTGAGAGAAAGAGTGAGTGAGTGAGCGAAAGAGTGAGTGAAAGAGTGAGTGAGTTAGTGAGTGAGAGAAAGAGTGAGTGAGTGAGTGAGAGAAAGAGTGAGTTAGTGAGTGAGTGAAAGAGTGAGTTAGTGAGTGAGAGAAAGAGTGAGTGAGTGAGAGAAAGAGTGAGAGAAAGAGTGAGTGAGTGAGATAAGAGTGAGAGAAAGAGTGAGTGAGTTGAGTGAGAGAAAGAGTGAGTGAGTGAAAGAGTGAGTGAGTTAGTGAGTGAGAGAAAGAGTGAGTGAGAGAAAGAGTGAGTGAGTGAGTGAGAGAAAGAGTGAGAGAAAGAGTGAGTTAGTGAGTGAGAGAAAGAGTGAGTGACTGAGTGAGAGAAAGAGTGAGTGAGTGAGAGACAGAGTGAGAGAAGAGTGAGTGAGTGAAAGAGTGAGTTAGTGAGTGAGAGAAAGATTGAGTGAGTGAGTGAGTGAGAGAAAGAGTGAGAGAGTGAGTGAAAGAGTGAGTGAGTGAGTGAGAGAAAGAGTGAGTGAGTGAGATAAAGAGTGAGAGAAAGAGTGAGTGAGTGCGTGAATGAGTGAGTGAGAGAAAGAGTGAGTGAAAGAGTGAGTGAGAGAAAGAGTGAGTGAGTGAAAGAGTGAGTTAGTGAGTGAAAGAGTGAGTGAGTGAGAGAAATAGTGAGAGAAGAGTGAGTGAGAGAAGAGTGCGAGAAAGAGTGAGAGAAAGAGTGCAAGAAAGAGTGAGTGAGTGCGAGAAAGAGTGAGAGAAAGAGTGAGTGACTGAAAGAGTGAGTGAGTGTGTGAGAGAAAGAGTGACCGAAATAGTGAGTGAGAGAAAGAGTGAGTGAAAGAGTGAGTTAGTGAGTGAGAGAAAGAGTGAGTGAGTGAGTGAGCGAAAGAGTGAGTGAAGAGTGAGTTAGTGAGTAAGAGAAAGAGTGAGTGAGTGAGTGAGAGAAAGAGTGAGTTAGTGAGTGAGTGAAAGAGTGAGTTAGTGAGTGAGAGAAAGAGTGAGTGAGTGAGAGAAAGAGTGAGAGAAGAGTGAGTGAGTGCGAGAAAGAGTGAGAGAAAGAGTGAGCACGAGAAAGAGTGAGAGAAAGAGTGAGTGACTGAAAGAGTGAGTGAGTGAGAGAAGAGTGATGAAATAGTGAGTGAGTGAGAGAAAGAGTGAGTGAAAGAGTGAGTTAGTGAGTGAGAGAAAGAGTGAGTGAAAGAGTGAGTGAGTGAGAGAAGAGTGAGTGAAGAGTGAGTGAGAGAAAGAGTGAGTGAGTTAGTGAGTGAAAGAGTGAGTGAGTTAGTGAGTGAAAGAGTGAGTTAGTGAGTGAGAGAAAGTTACTCACTTACACTTACACACTGACTGAAATCAGTTTTAATGTTGGTATTTCTTCTTCTCTGGTTTCATGTTTTGTTCTTTCTGATCAGAAAGCTGTTTCACAGCTGAAATCTTTAAGCTAACGAAGTTTTTTCGTTTTTCGTTAATCCGACAGTTTGACCGACTTGTTGGAAAATTGTCAAAGTTAAATTTTAATTAGAAGTTTTTAGGGAACAGAAAGTCAGAGCGGCTTCCTCACATTTGTCACAAAGATCCTGTGAAATTAATCTGAGTTTATGCTTGAAAGAAAGAATTTAAAAGAACCTTAAATCAACAGAAGAACTACGAGTTAGACTTCAATTAGAGAGGAGGAAGAAGAGGAGGAAGAGGAAGAAGAAGAGGAGGTGGAGGTAGAGGAGGAATAGAAGAAGAGGAAGAAGAAGAGGAGGTGGAGGAAGAGGAGGAGGAAGAGGAAGGAGAGGAGGAAGAGGAGGAAGAAGTGGAGGAAGAGGAAAGGAGGAAGAGGAAGGAGAAAGGAGAGGAGGAAGAAGAGGAGGAGGTGGAGGAAGAGGAAGGAGGAAGAAGAGGAGGAGGAAGAAGAGGAAGGAGAGGATGAGGAAGAAGAGGAAGAGGAGGAAGAGGACGAAGAGGAGGAGGAAGAAGAGGAAGAGGTGGAGGAAGAGGAAGAAGAGGAGGAGGAAGAGGAAGAAGAGGAAGAGGAAGAAGAGGAGGACAAGGAAGAAGAGGACAAGGAAGAGGAGGAGGAAGAGGTGGAGGAAGAGGAGGAGGAAGAGGAGGAGGAGGAAGAGGAGGACAAGGAAGAAGAGGAGGAGGAAGAGGAGGAAGAGGAAGAGGAGGAAGAGGAGGAATCCTTAACAGCAGAGTTTTGTAATATTCAAACATTCTTTGTTGTTTGAGGAGTTCAGGAGATAAAACCTTAAATCAACAGAATCTCATTCCATAAAACATATGAAACCATTTTAACACCAGTTTTGTATTTTCTTTATTCTTCATGATTCATGTTTCTGGACATTTTAAAAACTGCTTCAGTTAAAGAAAGATTTTATTCACAAATCTAAAAAAATCAATTCATATATATCTATATAACTGAACAGAAAGATGAACTAAAGAGTATAGATATGAATATGAAACAGAAGCTCTTTTTACTAAAACTCATCTGAAGAAACAAAATATAATTTAATATTTGAGAGATCAGCTGACGGCTCGGAGACTTCTGTTCCAACCTTCTTCCTCAAGACCTCCACCAGACGCTCCAACCTGAGGAAGAGGAGGAGAAAGAGGAGGAGGTTGAACTGAAGACAAACACTTTAATGAACATTTACAGACGATCCTCCTCAGTGAAATAGTCTCTCCCTCCCTCTCTCCCTCCCTCTCTCACCCCCCACCCCCCCCCCCCCTCTCTCAAACTAAATTAAACTTCTCCTCTCTAATAACCCCCCATAGAGCAAACATTCCTCTCTCCACTCTTCCCTAACTCTTCAGACCCCCCGCTGGCTCAGGTTTGAGCCAGGAGGACGACTTAATCTGCTTCATCACGAGTCTCATCCTCCATCTTCAGTGTGATGAGAGGAGAACGTCGTCCCGTTCCAGCTCACATATGAAGGATTAATTCTGAACAACGACTCTGCAGCACAACGTCCGCTGAATATCAATCATCACCACAAATCTCTTTAGTCCCACGCGCTTACCCGGTCTGTGAACACATCGCAGAGCCTCAGCAACGAGTCTCTCTGGTCTACTGGTCTAATGGTCTACTGGTCTAATGGTCTACTGGTCTAATGGTCTACTGGTCTAATGGTCTACTGGTCTCACTGGTCTACTGGTCTAATGGTCTACTGGTCTACTGGTCTCACTGGTCTCACGGTCTTACTGGTCTGGAACCAGCTCATCACCAGTAAGCAGGTCGTGAAAGATTATATTTACATTCTGAGTTCTTCCTGTTAGGACCAGTGTGTGTGTGTGTGTGTGTGTGTGTGGTGTATAAGTCACACACACACACACACACACACCCACACACACACAGGTGTGTTGAGTCGTACCTGCGGACTCTCTCGCTGGCCTCTTGCTCCGCCTCCTGACAGCGTTGGAGCTCCGCCTCCATACTCTGCTTCTCCTGCGACAGCTGCTGCACCTGGACCAGCAGGGGCGGGGCCTGAGCGACGCCGTCACTAGGCAACGAGGGACGAGGAGTCATGAGGAGGTCCTGAGAGCTGAGAGGAGGAGAGGAGAGGAGGAGAGGAGAGGAGAGGAGGAGAGGAGGAGGAGAAGAGGAGAGGAGGAGAGGTGGAGAGAAGAGGAGGAGAGGAGAGGAAATGAGGAGAGGAGGAGAGGAGAGGAGAGGAGAGGAGGAGAAGAGGAGAGGAGAGGAGGAGAGGAGAGGAGAGGAGGAGAGGTGGAGAAGAGAGGAGGAGAGGAGGAGGTGGAGAAGAGAGGAGGAGAGAAGAGGAGGAGAGGTGGAGAGGAGAGGAGGAGAGGAGGAGAGGAGAGGAGGAGGAGAGGTGGAGAGGAGAGGAGGAGAGGTGGAGAAGAGAGGAGGAGAGGAGGAGAGGAGGAGAGGTGGAGAGAAGAGGAGGAGAGGTGGAGAGGAGAGGAGAGGAGAGGAGAGGAGGAGAGGAGGAGAAGAGGAGAGGAGGAGAGGAAAGGAGGAGAGGAGGAGGAGAGGTGGAGAGGAGGAGAGGTGGAGAGAAGAGGAGGAGAGGAGGAGAGGAGGAGAGGAGAGGAGGAGAGGAGGAGAGGTGGAGAGGAGAGGAGGAGAGGAGGAGAGGAGGAGAGGTGGAGAGAAGAGGAGGAGAGGTGGAGAGGAGAGGAGGAGAGGTGGAGAGAAGAGGAGGAGAGGTGGAGAGAAGAGGAGAGGTGGAGAGAAGAGGAGGAGGAGAGGTGGAGAGGAGAGGAGGAGAGGAGAGGAGAGGTGGAGAGGTGGAGAGAAGAGGAGGAGAGGATGTTTCACCTGATGTGATCTGATAACAGCTGACTGTGACCTCACCATCAATGAGCTGATAGCTAATCAATAATCTGTGATATTAATATCTTCAGGTTCATTAAAGGTAAACAGAGCAGACACCAAGGACCAACCTCCCAGTCCACCCAGTCCAGACTGAGTCTGGCAGGATCCATGGATACCGTGGTGTTTCATCATGTTTAGTGTGTGTGTGTGTGTGTGTGTGTGTGTGTGTGTGTGTGCATCCATCCTACACAATCAAAGAGCAGGTGAGAGGAGGGTCTATAATAAAGCTTCAGTGAGGAATAGATGTCAGCCTGCTGAGATCCAGAGACCAGTCCAGATCTACCAGAGACCAGATCTACCAAAGACCGGTCCAGATCTACCAGAGACCAGACCAGTTTTTAAACTGGTTTACAGGATTCATTGACCGGGATCAGACCCCGGTCTGAAGCTGACCTGTGATTGGCTCGTAGCACCTGTAGCTCCATATCCAGCCGCCGTTGGTCCTCCAGAGCCACGCCTCTTTGTCGCTGAAGCCTCAGCAGCTCCGTCTGATTGGATAAAAAACACATCAATCAGATTAACCTTCTGACAGTCAACTCATTTAAATCATGAATGATGGTGGTGATTGTGGTGATGGTGATGATGGTGATGATTGTGGTGATGGTGATGAAGGTGATGATTGTGGTGATGGTGATGATGGTGGTGATGGTGGTGATTGTGGTGATGGTGGTGATGGTGATGATTGTGGTGATGGTGATGATGGTGGTGATGGTGGTGATGATTGTGGTGATGGTGATGATGGTGATGATTGTGGTGATGGTGATGATGGTGATGATTGTGGTGATGGTGATGATGGTGATGATGGTGGTGATGATGGTGATGATTGTGGTGATGGTGATGATGGTGGTGATGGTGATGATTGTGGTGATGGTGATGAAGGTGATGATTGTGGTGATGGTGATGATGGTGGTGATGGTGATGATTGTGGTGATGGTGATGATTGTGGTGATGGTGATGATGGTGGTGATGGTGATGATTGTGGTGATGGTGATGAAGGTGATGATTGTGGTGATGGTGGTGATGGTGGTGATGGTGATGATGGTGATGATTGTGGTGATGGTGATGATGGTGATGATTGTGGTGATGGTGGTGATGGTGATGATGGTGGTGATGGTGATGATTGTGGTGATGGTGGTGATGGTGATGATTGTGGTGATGGTGATGATGGTGGTGATGGTGATGATTGTGGTGATGGTGATGATTGTGGTGATGGTGATGATGGTGGTGATGGTGGTGATTGTAGTGATGGTGGTGATGGTGATGATGGTGGTGATGGTGGTGAGGTGATGATTGTGGTGATGGTGATGATGGTGGTGATGGTGGTGATTGTGGTGATGGTGGTGATGGTGATGATGGTGGTGATGGTGATGATTGTGGTGATGGTGGTGATGATGGTGGTGATGGTGGTGATTGTGGTGATGGTGGTGATGGTGATGATTGTGGTGATGGTGATGATGGTGATGATTGTTGGTGATGGTGATGAAGGTGATGATTGTGGTGATGGTGATGATGGTGGTGTTGTGGTGATGGTGGTGATGGTGATGATGGTGGTGATGGTGATGATTGTGGTGATTGTGGTGATGGTTGTGGTGATGGTGATGATGGTGGTGATGATTGTGGTGATGGTGATGATGGTGGTTATGGTGGTGATGGTGGTGATGATGGTGGTGATGGTGGTGATTGTGGTGATGGTGATGATGGTGGTGATGGTGGTAATGGTGATGATTGTGGTGATGGTGATGAGGTGATGATTGTGGTGATGGTGATGATGGTGGTGATGGTGATGATTGTGGTGATGGTGATGATGGTGGTGATGGTGGTGATGGTGATGATGGTGATGATTGTGGTTGATGGTGATGAGGTGATGATTGTGGTGATGGTGATGATGGTGGTGATGGTGATGATTGTGGTGATGGTGATGATGGTGGTGATGGTGATGAAGGTGATGATTGTGGTGATGGTGATGATGGTGGTGATGGTGGTGATGGTGATGATTGTGGTGATGGTGATGAAGGTGGTGTGGTGGTGATTGTGGTGATGGTGATGATGGTGGTGATGGTGGTGATGGTGATGATTGTGGTGATGGTGATGAAGGTGATGATTGTGGTGATGGTGGTGATGGTGATGATGGTGGTGATGGTGGTGATGGTGATGATTGTGGTGATGGTGATGATTGTGGTGATGGTGGTGATGGTGATGATTGTGGTGATGGTGATGATGGTGGTGATGGTGGTGATGGTGGTGATGGTGATGATGGTGGTGATGGTGGTGGTGATGATTGTGGTGATGGTGATGAGGTGATGATTGTGGTGATGGTGGTGATTGTGGTGATGGTGGTGATGGTGATGATGGTGATGGTGGTGATGGTGGTGATGGTGATGATGGTGATGATGGTGGTGGCGATCGGTTGCCCCGTCGCTCAGAGGTCCTGCGGCCGATCGACCCCGGTCGCAGCTGTTTCCTGTCCTGACCCTCAGTGGCGGAATGAACTCCCCACTGACCTCAGGACAGCAGAGTCACTGCCCATCTTTCATCAGGCTGAAGACTCACCTCTTCAAGAAGCACTACGTGAACCTTCACTCACCACTTACTGTATTCATGCTAGTTTGTTTCTGCACTTCTGCTCTGGTTTCTGCTCTTAGATGCTTGTTTAAAGGAGGATATGCACTTATGACTTCTGGTGACTAGTAGTTCTCTTGAATATGTTGAATATACTTATTGTAAGTCGCTTTGGATGAAAGCGTCTGCTAAATGACTGCTGTGATGATGATGATGAAGATGATGGTGTTATCATTAAGTCATATTATAAGTGTGTGCAGTTCTACTGCTTCATCTTGATCCCAGTGAGTCTGTTTAAATAAAGGATTAATTAACTAATTGACTCATTAGCTAACAACACTCTTCATAACGAGCTCATCAGATGCTCCAGGTGCATTGTGGGAATGAAAAGAGCTCAGTCCAGTAGAAGAATGATGTTGTGACCCTAAAAACAATCGTGTGTGTGAGAGCGAATATAATATATAAATACTCTACTGTAATATATACTGTATAAACATATATAGGACGTAAGAGGAGGTGCAAGGAGTCAGGACCTCCTCTTACCAATTACCTCCTTCCTCCTCTCACTTCCTTCCTCCTCCTCTTCCTCCTCCTCCTCCTCTTCTCACTTCCCACCTCCTCCTCCTCCTCCGCACTGATTAAAGCCCTTAATGTCTATGAGTTTAAAGTGAGACATCAAAAGAGAAACCAAACCCAGAGAGTCAATATGTGTCTTTTCCAGCCGGGCCGGAGGAGACGCTTCAAAAGAACCGATTTATTAATCAGAATAATTTGCAAATGAGCTGATCAGTGACCTTTAACATGAGGAGTTAAGGTCAATGAGGGGGGGGGACCAACCTGCCCGGACCTTCATCATGAGGAGGTAAGGTCAACCAAAGAGGAGGAGGGAGGAGGTGGTTTTGATTTAAGGATTTGGTTAATGTTCTGGTTTAGAGGTTTGGTTAATGTTCTGGTTTAGAGGTTTGGTTTAAAGTTCTGGTTTAGAGGTTTGGTTAATGTTCTGGTTTAGAGGTTTGGTTAATGTTCTGGTTTAGAGGTTTGGTTAATGTTCTGGTTTAGAGGTTTGGTTTAAAGTTCTGGTTTAGAGGTTTGGTTAATGTTCTGGTTTAGAGGTTTGGTTAAAGTTCTGGTTTAGAGGTTTGGCTAATGTTCTGGTTAATGTTCTGGTTTAGAGGTTTGGTTTAAAGTTTCTGGTTTAGAGGTTTGGTTAATGTTCTGGTTTAGAGGTTTGGTTTAAAGTTCTGGTTTAGAGGTTTGGTTAAAGTTCTGGTTTAGAGGTTTGGTTAATGTTCTGGTTTAGAGGTTTGGTTAAAGTTCTGGTTTAGAGGTTTGGCTAATGTTCTGGTTAATGTTCTGGTTTAGAGGTTTGGTTTAAAGTTTCTGGTTTAGAGGTTTGGTTTATGTTCTGGTTTAGAGGTTTGGTTTAAAGTTCTGGTTTAGAGGTTTGGTTAAAGTTCTGGTTTAGATGTTTGGTTAAAGTTCTGGTTTAGAGGTTTGGTTGAAAGTTCTGGTTTAGAGGTTTGGTTAAAGTTCTGGTTTAGATGTTTGGTTAAAGGTCTGGTTTAGAGGTTTGGATGTTTGGTTCAAGTTCTGGTTTAGAGGTTTGGTTAATGTTCTGGTTTAGAGGTTTGGTTAAAGTTCTGGTTTAGAGGTTTGGTTAATGTTCTGGTTTAGAGGTTTGGTTAATGTTCTGGTTTAGAGGTTTGGTTAATGTTCTGGTTTAGATGTTTGGTTAATGTTCTGGTTTAGAGGTTTGGTTAAAGTTGTGGTTTAGAGGTTTGGTTAATGTTCTGGTTCAGAGGTTTGGTTTAAAGTCCTCACTAAGACCAGGAGGGTGGACCACATCACTCCAGTTCTGATGTCTTTGCACTGGCTTCCTGTCCAACAAAGAATTGACTTTAAAATCCTGCTGTTGGTTTACAAAGCACTGAATGGTTTAGGGCCAAAATACATCTCTGATCTGCTGCTACCTTATGAACCATCCCGACCCCTCAGGTCGTCTGGGACCGGTCTACTTTCTGTTCCCAGAGTCAGAACTAAACATGGAGAAGCAGCGTTCAGTTTTTCTGCTCCACATATCTGGAACAAAGTCCCAGAAAGCTGCAGGTCTGCTGAGACCCTCAGCTCATTTAAATCAAGATTGAAGACCTTTCTGTTTGCTGCTGCCTTTAATTGAATCACATTCAATTCATATATTAATTAATTTCCTGCATTTATGCATTTTACTGCTGTATTTTATTTCTTACACGGTTTCTTTAACTGTTTTTAAATCGCCTTTTATTTTGCCTTATGTTTTGATGCTTTTAATGGTTTTATGTGAAGCACTTTGAATTACCTTGTTGTTGAAATGTGCTATACAAATAAACTTGCCTTGCCTGAGAGGTTTGGTTTAAAGTTTCTGGTTTAGAGGTTTGGTTAATGTTCTGGTTTAGAGGTTTGGTTTAAAGTTCTGGTTTAGAGGTTTGGTTTAAAGTTCTGGTTTAGATGTTTGGTTAAAGTTCTGGTTTAGAGGTTTGGTTTAAAGTTCTGGTTTAGAGGTTTGGTTAAAGTTCTGGTTTAGAGGGTTGGTTTAAAGTTCTGGTTTAGAGGTTTGGTTAATGTTCTGGTTCAGAGGTTTGGTTTAAAGTTCTGGTTTAGAGGTTTGGTTTAAAGTTCTGGTTTAGAGGTTTGGTTAAAGTTCTGGTTTAGATGTTTGGTTAAAGTTCTGGTTTAGAGGTTTGGTTAATGTTCTGGTTTAGAGGTTTGGTTAATGTTCTGGTTTAGAGGTTTGGTTTAATGTTCTGGTTTAGAGGTTTGGTTTAAAGTTCTGGTTTAGAGGTTTGGTTAAAGTTCTGGTTTAGATGTTTGGTTAATGTTCTGGTTTAGAGGTTTGGTTAATGTTCTGGTTTAGAGGTTTGGTTTAATGTTCTGGTTTAGAGGTTTGGTTTAAAGTTCTGGTTTAGAGGTTTGGTTAAAGTTCTGGTTTAGATGTTTGGTTAAAGTTCTGGTTTAGAGGTTTGGTTAATGTTCTGGTTTAGAGGTTTGGTTTAATGTTCTGGTTTAGAGGTTTGGTTAATGTTCTGGTTTAGAGGTTTGGTTAATGTTCTGGTTTAGAGGTTTGGTTAATGTTCTGGTTTAGAGGTTTGGTTAATGTTCTGGTTTAGAGGTTTGGTTAATGTTCTGGTTCAGAGGTTTGGTTTAAAGTTCTGGTTGAGAGGTTTGGTTGATGTTCTGGTTTAGAGGTTTGGTTAAATTTGTGGTTTAGATGTTTTCTTAAAGTTTTGGTTTACCGATTTGGTTAAAGTTCTGTTAGAAGTATGTGGTTTTGTTCTGATCCAAAGTTCTGAATTAAAGGCCTCGTTCAAAGCTGGTTTCAGCTTGGTGTTTCTTGGCGGCTCTGAGTCTGTCTGTCACGGCAGCTGCTGGTGTTTCTGTTGGAAATTAAAAACCTCTCCAGGCTCTAATCCCCCCGGAGCCCTCCAGCCTAATTAACAGACTTCACAGAGGGAAAAAAGAAAGAGTGCTACATTAATAGCAAAATGTAATACATTTCAGCAGAAGAACAGGAGGAAGGAGGAGAAACTGAGAATCTGATATCAGTCTACGTCAATGGTGAAATAAAAAACACATGAATATGATTAAATGAATGAATTCATCAATTAATTGATTTATAATGGACCAATTATTGTTGTATATAATATGTATACTTCAATGTAACTATCAGGGGTCTTCAACATTTTTCAGGCCAAGGACCCCAAACTGATAGAGATGGAGCAGGGACCGCCGACTACATATCTTGTATAACATTGTGTTTTATATTAAATAGGCCGAGTGCCATGTATAAACATGCCTGTTATCCTTCATACAATACTGAACTATTACAAGAATGGACACATTCATGTTTAGAGAAAACCATATATATATTTTTTTCTTCTTTTTTATCGTCTAATCAACCAAAGACTTCGCAGACCCCCTGCAGTACCTCCGCGGACCCCCTGTTGAAGACCCCTGAACTAGATAATACTGACTCAGTTAAAGGTGGTGTTGTACTGGACTACAACAATGAAGGAGAGCCTGAACCTTAAAACAAGTTCCTTTGAGGTGTTGACCAAGGTTGACAACTATTTCGTCTTCACAGTGACACGCGCTCCCCCCCCCCCCCCCCCCCCCCACACACACACACACACACACACACACACACACACACACACACACACACACACACACACACACACACACACACACACACACACACACACACACACACACACACACACACACTGTTTGAATAACAGGTTGTTGGCAAACAAGCTGCAGCGTCTCCAGGGCAGGTTGTCATGACGACGGAGTAGACATCCCATCATCACCATTCAACAAAGAGTGTGTGTGTGTGTGTGTGTGTGTGTGAGCGAGAGTGCATTACCTCTTTTGCACACCGCTCTCTCTCCTGGACCACGTCCTGTTCCAAACGTTTGCTCTGCAGAGAAACAGCTGATTATTGATGACATCACAACGTAAAGCTCTGTTTTATGATGTCATCACCAGAAATAAATGAATCAAATAAAAGATTCACGCTGCTGCCTGAAAGGCTAAACGCCAACAAATAAATATGGATCGAAGCAGAATATTCCGTTAAAGAAAAGCATGCTGTGATTACGGACAGTCTTGGTTTTTGGTCGTTACCATTTTGGGTTTTTTTGCAACCAGATGTGAGAGGAGAGGGTGGACAACCAAACGCTAAATATGAATTATTTTAGGCAACCAACATGTTACAATTAACTTAGATGAAGTGAAAAAAACACTCTGAAAGGTTATAGTTTGAAACAAAAGCACAGAGACCTGTCAATCACAGTAGCCCCGCCCTAAAGCATCCCCTGCTTTATGGTCTGTGTGACTCTAAATGGACCATAATGTACTAAATGAACATCATGCTGTATTGAAGAAGACTTGAAACTAGAGATTGAGACATAAACTCATGTTTACAATGTTTACTGAGGTAATAAATCAAGAGAGAAGTAGAGTCATTTTCTATAGACTTCTATACAACCAGAGGAGTCGCCCCCTGGTGGACACTAGAGAGAATGCAGCTTTAACACATGAAGCTTTGGAGAACTTTATAGAACCAGAATTTGCCACCTGGCAGTCACCACTGGAATCTAATTCTACAAGTAGTATAATACTCATAACATCAGTGTAGATCAGTCTTTATCTGACATGTAATATCCTGTACTCACACCTGTACTGAAGTAAAACTACAAAAGTATTATCATCAACATATACTTTGTCTCTTTAATGTTACAGCTGCTAAATTCTCATGAATGTGACATCACATGAATACAGATATGAACCTGTACACTCATCGCGTTATTACTCTATTTCTATTTAATAAAGTTCATGAACATAACAATGAAGATGAAACCAATCAGCTGGAGGATCCACAGACTTCAGTGTGTAATCTGCCTCCAGCTGTGGACGGTCCTTCAAGAGCCGCCTGTGGGAATCAAACCCACAACCTTCCTGTCCGGCTCCTCCAGGTGAGCTTTAATAACCTGTAATGACTTGATATCAACTCAATAAAGAACAGCTGCAGCCGTGATATGAGACAGAGAGACAGAGAGAGAGAGAGAGAGAGAGAGAGAGAGAGAGAGAAAGACAGACAGAGAGAGACAGACAGAGAGAGAGAGACAGAGACAGACAGAGAGAGACAGAGACAGACAGACAGAGAGAGACAGAGAGAGAGAGCGAGAGAGAGAGAGAGAGACAGAGAGAGAGAGAGACAGAGAGAGAGAGAGACAGAGAGAGAGAGAGACAGAGAGACAGAGACAGAGAGACAGAGACAGAGACAGAGAGAGACAGAGACAGAGAGAGACAGAGAGAGAGAGACAGAGAGACAGAGAGAGACAGAGAGAGAGAGACAGAGAGACAGAGAGAGAGACAGAGAGAGACTCGTCCCAGAAGTCCCGGTTGCGGGGTGAGATAATCCCTGAGAGATGAGGAGATGAGGAGAGGGAACGAGGGATCGTTCATCGGCGGGGGGAGAGGAATCCTCCAGCGTGGAGTGTTCTCTTCTTCTTCTCCTTCGAGGATTACGGCGGCATTTGAAACATATTTCGGCGGCGGAGTGAGGGTGGGATTAAGGTGTTACCGTGGAGGGGGGGTGTTAAAAGACGGCGGAGCGCGATATTGGAGGGTTAGCGTCGGTGGACTTGCTGATACTGAACAGAGTTTTGTGGGGTTAATGGAGGCGGGCGGGTGTTACCGTGGCGACGGCGAGGTCAAGATGGAGGTTAAGGTGTGAGGAGGCGGAGCCAAGAGAGGGGAGGCGTGTTGACACTGATGAGAGTTTAATACAAGTACTGCACATCTATACAAGTACTGCATCAACACTTAAAGTACCACTTCATCTATACAAGTACTTCATCAACACTTAAAGTACCACTTCATCTATACAAGTACTGCATCAACACTTAAAGTACCACTTCATCAATACAAGTACTGCATCAACACTTAAAGTACCACTTCATCAATACAAGTACTGCATCAACACTTAAAGTACCACTTCATCTATACAAGTACTGTATCAACACTTAAAGTACCACTTCATCAATACAAGTACTGCATCAACACTTAAAGTACCACTTCATCAATACAAGTACTGCATCAACACTTAAAGTACCACTTCATCTATACAAGTACTGTATCAACACTTAAAGTACCACTTCATCTATACAAGTACTTCATCAACATTTAAAGTACCACTTCATCTATACAAGTACTGCATCAACACTTAAAGTACCACTTCATCTATACAAGTACTGTATCAACACTTAAAGTACCACTTCATCTATACAAGTACTGCATCAACACTTAAAGTACCACTTCATCTATACAAGTACTGCATCAACACTTAAAGTACCACTTCATCAATACAAGTACTGCATCAACACTTAAAGTACCACTTCATCAATACAAGTACTGCATCAACACTTAAAGTACCACTTCATCTATACAAGTACTGCATCAACACTTAAAGTACCACTTCATCTATACAAGTACTGTATCAACACTTAAAGTACCACTTCATCTATACAAGTACTGCATCAACACTTAAAGTACCACTTCATCAATACAAGTACTGCATCAACACTTAAAGTACCACTTCATCTATACAAGTACTGCATCAACACTTAAAGTACCACTTCATCTATACAAGTACTGTATCAACACTTAAAGTACCACTTCATCTATACAAGTACTTCATCAACACTTAAAGTACAACTTCATCTGTACAAGTACTGCATCAACACTTAAAGTACCACTTCATCAATACAAGTACTGCATCAACACTTAAAGTACCACTTCATCTATACAAGTACTGCATCGACACTTAAAGTACCACTTCATCTATACAAGTACTGCATCAACACTTAAAGTACCACTTCATCTATACAAGTACTGCATCAACACTTAAAGTACCACTTCATCTATACAAGTACTGCATCAACACTTAAAGTACCACTTCATCTATACAAGTACTGCATCAACACTTAAAGTACCACTTCATCAATACAAGTACTGCATCAACACTTAAAGTACCACTTCATCTATACAAGTACTGCATCGACACTTAAAGTACCACTTCATCTATACAAGTACTGCATCAACACTTAAAGTACCACTTCATCTATACAAGTACTGCATCAACACTTAAAGTACCACTTCATCTATACAAGTACTGCATCAACACTTAAAGTACCACTTCATCAATACAAGTACTGCATCAACACTTAAAGTACCACTTCATCTATACAAGTACTGCATCAACACTTAAAGTACCACTTCATCTATACAAGTACTGCATCAACACTTAAAGTACCACTTCATCTATACAAGTACTGCATCAACACTTAAAGTACCACTTCATCTATACAAGTACTGCATCAACACTTAAAGTACCACTTCATCTATACAAGTACTGCATCAACACTTAAAGTACCACTTCATCAATACAAGTACTGCATCAACACTTAAAGTACCACTTCATCTATACAAGTACTGCATCAACACTTAAAGTACCACTTCATCTATACAAGTACTGCATCAACACTTAAAGTACCACTTCATCTATACAAGTACTGCATCAACACTTAAAGTACCACTTCATCTATACAAGTACTGCATCAACACTTAAAGTACCACTTCATCTATACAAGTACTGCATCAACACTTAAAGTACCACTTCATCTATACAAGTACTGCATCAACACTTAAAGTACCACTTCATCTATACAAGTACTGCATCAACACTTAAAGTACCACTTCATCTATACAAGTACTGTATCAACACTTAAAGTACCACTTCATCTATACAAGTACTGCATCAACACTTAAAGTACCACTTCATCAATACAAGTACTGCATCAACACTTAAAGTACCACTTCATCTATACAAGTACTGCCTCAACACTTAAAGTACCACTTCATCTATACAAGTACTGCATCAACACTTAAAGTACCACTTCATCTATACAAGTACTGTATCAACACTTAAAGTACCACTTCATCTATACAAGTACTGCATCAACACTTAAAGTACCACTTCATCTGTACAAGTACTGCATCAACACTTAAAGTACCACTTCAACGTTTGCCATGTGACAGCAGAGGGAACAGATTGAGGTGTTGGGTCCTTGTACTCCATGTGCTCTGAAGCAGAGGCCTGAGGTCTGTCTGTTCCCTCAGAGGCCTGAGGTCTGTCTGTTCCCTCAGAGGGGTCAGGTCTGTCTGTTCCCTCAGAGGCCTGAGGTCTGTCTGTTCCCTCAGAGGGATCAGGTCTGTCTGTTCCCTCAGAGGGGTCAGGTCTGTCTGTTCCCTCAGAGGGATCAGGTCTGTCTGTTCCCTCAGAGGCCTGAGGTCTGTCTGTTCCCTCAGAGGCCTGATTGCAGTTAGGGCAGTGGTGGGCCATCAGGGCCTGCAAGGCCTTCTCTGCTGGCCTAAACAGAATCACAAAGTTATATCTATTTTATAATTTAATATTTTTTCTGAAATACACTACATGTATTGTAATTTATAAACATATTTCTCCATTATCTTATTTTCTCATTGCACAGCTCCTGTCTTCCTCAGCTGCTCTGCTTCCAGTGCAGCTTGTTTTAAGTAGAGCTTTTATCCAATCAGATCTCACCTCTGTGTCTCTAGGTAGAACAGAGCCAGAGGCCTGCAGACTCACAAGTGCATCCATGTGCACTTTAAGTGAACGGGGACGATGTTGTTGATTGTCAGTGTTCAACCAATCAGATCTTTAGTTTGAGATGTTGGGCGTATTCTTTGACGTGTCAGAGCTGCTAGCTGGCCTACAAGTACGTCAGCATTAGTGCAGCTCAGTGTCTGCGGCGAGGTGCAGCGTGCACTGTGATTGAGGCTGATGGGTAGTGAATCACATCACCTGATGCAGCTCAGCCGATCAAATATGGGCATTCTGACTGAGTGAGATGCACCATGACACAGGGTGCTGAGACGAGGAAAGACACTGCAGAGCAGTACGTTCAATGCTCAAGTTGTGAAAGTAAAATCATAAGACGATGTCTTTGGGCCGTGACTTGTCATGAAGGATCCCACAGCCAGACCAGCTGAGAACCACTGACCTCCATGAGCGCAGGAAACATTATGTTTTCCTGAATTTAAGCTTCTGCATTTTCCAAATGCTCTCGTACTATTCAAACGTATTGTAAGCCTCGTACCGAACGTTACGTACATTTAATACGTACATAGTTACATCCTTAGAAACTGATCATAGATGTGGCGCCATCATGTGGTTATAAGGTGGTATTTCAGCTGCAGGACAGCAGTGAAGGCCCAGGCATAAAATACACGGCCCGCCACTGAGTTAGAGAGAGCATCCAAAGCCCAGTTCACACCTACACGTGGCCGTCTGAGGGAGTTTGGTGGAGAGAGCTCGGTGCTGCTCTCATTGGACGAGGCCGAGGATGTCGAGGAGGGACTTCTGGTTTTACGACCAGATGTAACCAACTTACAAAACCACTGAGCGCGCCTGAACGCATCGCTGTTCCATTCTGACTCACGTCGGAGAAATTCTTCAGAAATGACTGTTTTGAGAGCATTCACCGCTAGTGAGGTCGGAAGTTGTTGTTTCATCGGTTCAAAGGTCAGAACCGCGGTTGGGCGAGTCCAAGATCGTCAGCCGTGTTTCTGTGATGAGAGAGCAATCTCCGTAGTCCACCGCGGTGGGGAGGGTCTCCACACACATGTAGCGTTAAGCTAATGTAGCTCCGGGATGAGCTAACTACCTCAGACTCGTGGAGATAACGAGACCTCTATGTCGTCTATCGCCACGATAGCGGCTCCATGTTGACAGTTCGGTCTATCTTCAACGTGTAGTCACATGTGACGTAGCACGTTCTTGATGACATCATACGTTGTCTGAGCTGTTCTCTCGCCTCTAGCACACACACGATGTTAGAGAGCGTGCTCATGGACGTACAGTAGTGAGTTCAGATATGAGCTGATTGATCGTTGTTATTGAATACTCTGTTCTAGCTGCTTGGAGCAGCTGTGTGTGGGTCATGTCTTCATGTGTTTGTGATAACAGCTGATATCAAACCTTCAGTTCACTCTGGATGTGTGGTAGTACTTTGACTGTTGACATTGTGAGGGAACACTAGTGATGAGACTTAGTTTATAGTTTGGTTATTGGTCCTCGATCTCATTGATGTCAATAATTGAGTTTTTCATATTAGCTGACAACTCAAACAGGTTTCTCATCAGATTGTTGTTTTTTTCACCTAAAAGGAGGCCCCCCCCCTCCTGTCTGTCATCCTTCCATCAGTCTCACTTCTCATCTTTTCCTCCCCCCCTTCATCCTCCCACAGAGAGCGGCATATGAATCCAGATGCATTGTGGGTAATGAATCCTGGACTCTGCAGGTTTGTGTAATAACGTCTGTGAAGTGAACTCAGATAATAATCAGAGGAGCAGACGAGGATTCCTTCAACTCATCTTCCACCTCTGAAGCTCATCTCCACTTATCGATTATGGATCAATATTCACCTGATCAAACCACAACACACCTTAACTAAGATTTAAGATAGATTATACTATATATACAAATACGCAACTATATTCAGTTTTAAATACAACAAAGAAAAGCAGAAAATAAGTTTCATCTGTTATCAAAAATGATTATTCTGTCAATCGACGAATCGATTAATCTACGAACCAATTAATCAATGAATGTACTAACCAATTCATATAATAATCAATTCAGTTCATACAAATACATGAAACAAACTACAGTAACATAGTATTCCTGGAAAATAATCAATTTTATTCTCCAGCAACGTGGAAGAAAAGACCTTCATAACAATAATACTTCAGTAAGGAGCTGAAGACCATGTGATGTGACTGAAAGCTCAAGAAGGTTTCCTGTTGAAACACCGTAAGAAGTCATTTTAAAGGTTGTGTTGGGACCAAAGGGGTCTCTGTGTTCCTTCAGGGACCTGGTCTGGGTAGAAATAGAGCAAACCCCCAATAAAACCAGTCACACGTGGCCGTCTGAGGGAGTTTGGTGGAGAGAGCTCGGCGCTGCTCTCATTGGACGAGGCCGAGGATGCCGAGGCGGACTTCTGGTTTTACGACCAGATGCAACCAACTTACAAAACCACTGAGCGCGCCTGAACGCATCGCCGTTCCACGCGATTCAATTAGCAAGTAAGGAGGCAAGGACACAACGTTGCTGCTTCTAAAAGAAAGGCCTGGGCAACAGTTTCAACTTCACTGGACCAACAAAGACTTTTCATTCATGTTGTGTTTCGCTTCTTGGAAAAGAAAGCGAAAGTATTTGATTGCAAAAGTGAAGAAAACGCATTCTCATCAAGTCGACTTCATGCCGGCTGAAAGAATGAAGAATTCCCTTACTGAGCCCAAGAAACCCTACTCGCACGCTCACACGCACACGCACACACACACACACACACACACACACACACACACACACACACACACACACACACACACACACAGCTGATGTCAATATTTGTATTTTCTCACCATTCTAAATATTCATGTTCAAATTGAAACGACAAATACTTGAAGTGTGGACCTGTGTGACCCTCAGACAGGTCCACAGACAGACAGACAGACTCACCTTGACCACAGACCTGTCCCTCTCCTCCAGCACAGCCTTCATCTCCTCAGCGGTGATGTAATTTCTCCGTTGCCTTGCCAACAGTAGATGTTGGACCAGAACAGAGCCGAACCTCTGGACTTCATGGACGGAGTCAGAGTCACAGACAGACCGTAGAAGCCGATCAACGTCCTGATCAAAGAACAAAGAACCCATCAGATCAATAACGGGGCTGAATACATACAGTCCGGGCCAGAAGTATTTGGACTGTGACACCGTCCATCCTCCTCCGCTTATCCGGGGTCGGGTCGCGGTGGCAGCAGGCCCAGCAGGCCGACCCAGACCTCCCTCTCCCCCCAACATGTTCCAGCTCATTGTGGGGGATCCCGAGGCGTTCAGGCCAGCTGGGAGATGTAGTCCCTCCAGCGTGTTCTGGGTCTTCCCCGGGTCTCTTCCCAGTTGGACGTGCCTGGAAAACCTCCAGTGGGAGGCGTCCAGGAGGCATCCTGATTAGATGCTGAACCACCTCAGCTGACTCCTTTTGACGTGAAGGAGTAGCGGCTCGACTCCGAGCTCCCTCCTGATGACCGAGCTCCTGACCCGATCTCTAAGGCTGAGCCCGGCCACCCACAGGAGGAAGCTCATGTCGGCCGCTTGTAGGCGCGACCTCGTCCTTCCGGTCACGACCCAGAGTTGGTGACCATAGGTGAGGGTAGGAAGGTAGACCGAGTGGTACATTGAGAGCTTTGCCTTCCGGCTCAGCTCCCTCTTCACCAAGACGGTCCGGTGCAGCGCCTGCTTTACTGCTGCAGCCGCACCGATCCGCCTGCCGACCTCCCGCTCCATCTTACCCTCACTCTGAACAAGACCCCGAGATACTTGAACTCCTTCGCTTGACTGTTACACAATTTTTCTAATTTTGCCTTTTTACAGACTCCAATGGATTTAAACTAATCAGTCACTATGTGGTTGAAGTGTAGACTTTCAGCTTTAATTCAATGGATAAAACCAAAATATCACATGAAGCGTTTTGGAATTACGGCCACTTTTATACAGACTCCCACATTTTCAGAGGCTCAAAAGTAATTGGACAATTGTCTGACAAACGGCTTCATGGCCAGATGTGGTCGGTTCGGTCACTATTTCATGACAAATGATGCAGACAATAGGATTCAAAATGTTATATTTGCAGTTGGCAGCTGGTCCATGGAACTCTCAGCAGGAAACCAAAAAGGTGTCGATGCAAGTGAAGGAGGCCATTGTTAGGCTGGAAACACTTAAACCATCAGTCGGACTGCACAAACATTAGGTTTGACCAAATCAACAGTTCGGTACTTTCTTAAAAGGACTTCACTGGCAAGCTCACCAACACCAGAAGGCCCAGAAGACCACGGAAGACACATCTAAAGTGGATGATCGCAGAACTCTTACCTTGGTGAAGAAAACCCCTATATAACATCTACTGGAGTCAAGAAGACTGGAGGAGGTAGGCGTGCCATTGGTAAAGTCTACAATCAAGAGACGCCTTCATGCATCTAGATACAGAGGGTTCCCCACAAGGTGAGAACCTCTGGTAACACTGAAGAACAGGAAGGCCGATTAGACTTGGCCAGAAAACATCTGACAAAGACTGACCAGTTGGGAACAAGATTCTTTGGAGAGATGAAACCAAGATGAACTTGTACCAGAATGATGAAAGAGAGAAGTGTGGCTGCCAATGGAACCGGGTCACTGGTGTTCATTGATGATGTCACAGCTGATTGAAGCAGCAGGATGAGTTCTGAGGTGTTTAGGGCTAAACTATCTGCTCAGATTCAGCCTCATGCTGCAAAACTGATTGGATGGAGCTTCACAGTGCAGATGGATTATGACCTAAAACATACTGTGAACACAACCCAAGAGCTTCTTATATCAAAGGAATATTCTTCAATGGCCGAGTCAGTCACCTGATCTCAGCCCCAGTGAGCAGCTCTTCACTTTCTGAAGAGATGTCTATGGAGCCAGACGTCCGGCAGTCATTGACTACAAAGGATTCAAAATAATGATTCTATTCACAATTATGTTAGTTTCTCCAATTACGTTTGAACATGTGATGACTGTGTAAAAATGGCTAATTGTGATATTTTGGTTTTATCCATTGAATTAAAGCTGAAAGTCTAAACTTCAACCACATGTTGACTGATGAGTTTCAAATCCACTGGAGTCTGTAAAGAGGCAAAATATCTATCATATATGTTAATACACATATAGAATTTATGTTAATACATATATATCATAATATATATTATTAATACATGTATGTAATACATGTTAATGAATAGAAACAATGTTTTTATACCATGTCAGGATCCTCCAGAGGAACATCCTCCAGCCTGAGAGAGAAAACATATTACATCACAGTCACTGAGCAGACTTTATCCAGAGCGATTCACATTCTATCACATTCACACCGTCGGCTCAGCTCCGGGAGATATATCTATATCTATATGGATACATCTATATAGATATATCTATATCGATATATAGATATATCTCGCCCTCCCGTAGTCTCGCCCTCCTGTAGTCTCGCCCTCCTGTAGTCTCACCCTCCTGTAGTCTCACCCTCTGACCATATTAAACCTGGAGCAGCAGCCTGTTAGATGACCGGAGCTCGGCGGCTGCAGCAGCCGTCAGTCAGTAATTTGGAGTTTGTCTCCCTGAAGTCCAGCTGAAACTCTGTGATTTTAACCCAGACAACCATGATGGAGGACGAAGAGCTGCTAACCAGCTGGTCTTCTGCTGCTCCTCTCGGGAAGCTCTTTTCATTTAGCCTGCCGCTGTTTTTGTGTAATAAACTGTAATAAGGTGGCCGAGGCGGCTCCGCTCTGCAGGGAACAGCAGGTAATGAAAGACCGGCCGCCTCCAATAAAGCTCCTCTAACACCGAGCTTACGGCCATCCAGCCCGGCTCAGCCCGGATCGGGCCTCATTAACATGCCCACACACACACACGCACACACATGATCACAGAAACACCAACAGCATCCAAGAAGAGGAGGTTTACAGTTTGCGTGTAGGGTAAACGCACTTTATGATTATGATAAACAAACTTTATGTTTAAGGCAAACAACCGTCTGTCTTTATGGTAAACAAACCACACCCACCACATTTAAGACTATGCTTAAGACTTTATAGTTAGGGCTGGTTCAGGTTTATAGTTAGGGCTGGTTCAGGTTTATAGTTAGGGCTGGTTCAGGTTTATAGTTAGGGCTGGTTCAGGTTTATAGTTAGGACTGGTTCAGGTTTATAGTTAGGGCTGGTTCAGGTCTATAGTTAGGGCTGGTTCAGGTTTATAGTTATGGCTGGTTCAGGTTTATAGTTAGGGCTGGTTCAGGTTTATAGTTAGGGCTGGTTCAGGTTTATAGTTAGGACTGGTTCGGTTTATAGTTAGGGCTGGTTCAGGTCTATAGTTAGGGCTGGTTCAGGTTTATAGTTAGGACTGGTTCGGTTTATAGTTAGGGCTGGTTCAGGTCTATAGTTAGGGCTGGTTCAGGTTTATAGTTAGGGCTGGTTCAGGTTTATAGTTAGGGCTGGTTCAGGTTTATAGTTAGGGCTGATTCAGGTTTATAGTTAGGACTGGTTCAGGTTTATAGTTAGGGCTGGTTCAGGTTTATAGTTAGGGCTGGTTCAGGTTTATAGTTAGGGCTGGTTCAGGTTTATTGTTAGGGCTGGTTCAGGTTTATAGTTAGGGCTGGTTCAGGTTTATAGTTAGGACTGGTTCAGGTTTATAGTTAGGGCTGGTTCAGGTTTATAGTTAGGGCTGGTTCAGGTTTATAGTTAGGACTGGTTCAGGTTTATAGTTATGGCTGGTTCAGGTTTATAGTTAGGGCTGGTTCAGGTTTATTGTTAGGGCTGGTTCAGGTTTATAGTTAGGGCTGGTTCAGGTTTATAGTTAGGGCTGGTTCAGGTTTATAGTTAGGGCTGGTTCAGGTTTATAGTTAGGACTGGTTCAGGTTTATAGTTAGGGCTGGTTCAGGTTTATAGTTAGGGCTGGTTCAGGTTTATTGTTAGGGCTGGTTCAGGTTTATAGTTAGGACTGGTTCAGGTTTATAGTTAGGGCTGGTTCAGGTTTATAGTTAGGGCTGGTTCAGGTTTATAGTTAGGACTGGTTCAGGTTTATAGTTAGGGCTGGTTCAGGTTTATAGTTAGGGCTGGTTCAGGTTTATAGTTAGGACTGGTTCGGATTTATGTATCTCATGTATCTCATGTGTCATGTAGCTCATGTATTCCATGTGTCTCTGTATCTCATGTATCTCATGTATCTCATGTGTCTCATGTATCTCATGTATCTCATGTGTCTCATGTATCTCTGTATCTCTTGTGTCTCATGTATCTCATGTGTCTCATGTATCTCATGTATCTCATGTTTTCCATGTGTCTATGTATCTCATGTATCTCATGTTTTCCATGTGTCTCTGTATCTCATGTGTCTCATGTATCTCATGTGTCTCATGTATCTCATGTATCTCATGTATCCCATGTGTCTATGTATCTCATGTTTTCCATGTGTCTCTGTATCTCATGTGTCTCATGTATCTCATGTGTCTCATGTATTCCATGTATCTCATGTATTCCATGTGTTATGTATCTCATGTATCCCATGTGTCTCTGTATCTCATGTGTCTCATGTATTCCATGTGTCTATGTATCTCATGTGTCTCATGTTTTCCATGTGTCTCATGTATTCCATGTATCTCATGTATTCCATGTGTCTCATGTATTCCATGTGTCTCATGTATTCCATGTGTCTCATGTATTCCATGTGTCTCATGTATTCCATGTGTCTCATGTATTCCATGTGTCTCATGTGTCTCATGTATTCCATGTGTCTCATGTGTCTCATGTATTCCATGTATCTCATGTATCTCATGTATCTCATGTGTCGCATGTTTTCCATGTGTCTCATGTATTCCATGTGTCTCATGTATTCCATGTGTCTCATGTATTCCATGTGTCTCATGTGTCTCATGTTTCCATGTATCGCATGTTTTCCATGTGTCTCATGTTTTCCATGTGTCTCATGTATTCCATGTGTCTCATGTATTCCATGTATCTCATGTATTCCATGTATCTCATGTATTCCATGTATCTCATGTATTCCATGTGTCTCTGTATCTCATGTATTCCATGTGTCTCATGTATTCCATGTGTCTCATGTATTCCATGTGTCTCATGTATCTCATGTTTTCCATGTGTTGCATGTTTCATGTACTCCATGTGTCTCATGTGTCGCATGTTTTCCATGTGTCTCATGTATTCCATGTGTCTCATGTATCTCATGTGTCGCATGTTTTCCATGTGTCGCATGTTTTCCATGTGTCTCATGTATTCCATGTGTCTCATGTATTCCATGTGTCTCATGTATTCCATGTGTCTCATGTTTTCCATGTGTCTCTTGTATTCCATGTATCTCATGTATTCCATGTGTCTCATGTATCTCATGTTTTCCATGTGTCGCATGTTTTCCATGTGTCTCATGTCTCTCATGTATTCCATGTGTCTCATGTATTCCATGTATCTCATGTATTCCATGTGTCTCATGTATTCCATGTATCTCATGTATTCCATGTGTCTCATGTATTCCATGTGTCTCATGTATTCCATGTATCTCATGTATTCCATGTATCTCATGTTTTCCATGTGTCGCATGTATTCCATGTGTCTCATGTATTCCATGTGTCGCATGTTTTCCATGTGTCTCATGTATCTCATGTATTCCATGTGTCTCAAGTATTCCATGTGTCTCATGTATTCCATGTGTCTCATGTATTCCATGTATCTCATGTATTCCATGTATCTCATGTATTCCATGTATCTCATGTATTCCATGTATTCCATGTGTCTCATGTATTCCATGTGTCTCATGTATTCCATGTGTCTCATGTATTCCATGTATCTCATGTATTCCATGTATCTCATGTGTCTCATGTATTCCATGTGTCTCATGTATTCCATGTGTCTCATGTATTCCATGTGTCTCATGTATTCCATGTATCTCATGTATTCCATGTGTCTCATGTATTCCATGTATTCCATGTGTCTCATGTATTCCATGTGTCTCATGTATTCCATGTGTCTCATGTATTCCATGTGTCTCATGTATTCCATGTGTCTCATCTGTCTCTGTATCTCAGTTTTCAGGAAGAAATAATGAATCGCTTAATTGGTAAATAAATAGGCAGATTAATTGATGAAATTCTCAAATGTCACTGGTTGATCAATGCAAATGATGAATAAAATGTCCAAAAGAGAGAAGAAAACACACACACAAACACACACACAGTGAAGCAGCTTCACATTATTCATACACACACTTCAGCCCGAAACACACAAACACACACATTTACAGAGGTAAAACAGGACGCCTCTTTCTATTAGAAAAACACACACACACACACACACACACACACACACACACACACACACACACACACACACACACACACACACACACACACACACACACACACACACACACACACACACACACACACACACACACACACACACACACTCCTGACAGATGGAACATGCTCCTCCATATTCCGTCCCTCATAAAAAGGACTGTGGCCTCCAATATCAATTACCCTCTCATCCTGGGGGGGTAGATGTAATTAGATTTTCTGCTCTATTTTGGAGGATGAGAGCTTGTTTCACAGCTCTTAACGAGACTGAGGAGGTGAACAATGAAGAGGAGGAGAAGGAGGTGGAAGAGGAGGGGGAGGAGGAAGAGGAGGGGGAGGAGGGGGAGGAAGAGGGAAAGGAGGAGGAAGAGGGGGAGGAAGAGGAGGAGGAAGATGTGTGTGTGCACATACTCAGCGGCCTGCAGCACTTGACGTGCACGAAGAAGAGCCTCGTCTCTCTCCTCATTGGCCAGCAGGAGGCGTGACATCAGAGCCTGATCTCTGTCCTTCTGAGCAGCTAACACCTCCTCCAACACGGCTGAGGAGACGAGGAGACGAGGAGACATCATTCACGTTTTTATATGGTTATGATCTTATATATGGACGCTTTGATGTTGTTTGTTCTATTTCATTTCCCTGACATCAATAACTTAAACATGTTTAATAAATATTATTGATATATTTCTGCTGTTGTATTTTCATACAAACACCAAAAATGTGGTGGATGGAGACTTCCTGTTTCTGTGATAATCCTGCTGGATTAAAGTGACACACACACACACACACACACACTCAGCTCTGTTAAATCAATATTACATCGTTTGTTAAACACACACACACACACACTGTTCTGTTAAACCAACAACTGCCTCGTTAACTGTCACCTCGTTACTGTTTCATTACAGCGTGTGTGTGTGTGTGTGTGTGTGTGTTGGTATTAAACAGTGTGCATGAAAAATATTTAAATATTTAAGAAGTCGAGGTTGGATTAGATCTGATTAAGAGGAGAGTAAACTGCAACATACACCTCCTCCTCCTCTTCCTCCTCCTCACCTGCAGGTCTCTCCCAGCCTCGAGCCTCCCTCTGCTCCTCCCTCAGCTCCTCCTCCACCTCCCTTATTTGCAGCTCCTTCTCCTTCTGGACCAGCTCCTCCTGCAGCTGAAAACAGTCTGGTGTTAGTAGCTCGCTATACCAGTGTGAATATATATTATATACGTGTATATATATATATATATATATATATATATATATATATATATATATATATATATATATATATATATATATATATATATATATATATATATGTATATGTATATATATATATATATATATATATATATATATGTATATATATATATATATGTATATGTATATATATATATATATATATATATATATATGTATATATATATATATATATATATATATATATATATGTATATATGTATATATATACTTTGTCTCTGACATCCCCCGTTATGTGGAACTTGGCCTTCAGTTTGGAGATGGTGCTCGGGCTCACTACAAATAATGCCGCAACTTGGTTTTGCAGAATGCCAGCTTGAAGTTTCCCTATCGCACGGGCCTATCCAGATCAGTCAATCGTGGAGCAGACACCTACTGACCACTGGAGCAGGTCCCATGCTCACAGGTGCTGACAACCAGCACCTGGGGGTACCTGGAGCTCCCCGAAGCTCAAAACAAGAGTCAACAGCAACAGCTGGATAAGCTGTTTGGCAGAGAAGATTTGGTAAGTTTTTCATGGGCGCAACCCACATACTCAGCTGTGCTGCTCATCCTACAAATGCATGTTCCTTATGAATGGGGCACCGTTTGAAAGGTAAATAAACAGGCTTTCCAACGGTATCACATTCATTCCCAAGAAGCATCGTTACAATAGAGAAGTAATCGACCAAACACTAATCTCCTTACTTTTTGTGCTAAGTTTATATGAGTGTATATATACATATATAAGTGTGTATCTGTATGTTGATACATATGTAAGTGTGTATATATATATATATACATATAAATAAGTGTGTACATGTACCTTTTGGTTGATCTCTCTCAGATTGTCGATCTCTTTCAGTAAAAACGAGACGTTTTTGTCTCGATCAAAAGTCGCTGTGATTGGTCCAAACATGACGTCCTGATGAGAGCTGGAGGAGACAACAGTAACAGAGTACATGAAGTAACAAGTACATGAAGTAACAAGTACATCAAGTACATACTGATCAGGTATCTCAGCACTTCAACATATTAAAGCTTCTGTATTCAGAACATTAATATCTCATCACATAATTATTATTAAGAAATCTGAGCAGAGAATGTCGTCTCTTCTCCTGGATCTGGTGCATGTGAGCATGCATGTGAGTGTGCGTGTTAGTGCATGTGAGTGTGCGTGTTCGTACATGCGAGTGCATGTGAGGCTCAGAAATGCTCTTTAGTGCTTTGTGTACCCGACTAAAATATAAACATGGTAACGTTCGAGTTATAAAATTCAAAGATGAAATAAACTCCACCCACATTACTCACAAACCCCACCCACATTACTCACAAACACCACCCACATTACTCACAAACACCACCCACATTATTCACAAACATCACCCACATTATTCACAAACTCCACCCACATTATTCATAAACATCACCCACATTATTCATAAACATCACCCACATTATTCACAAACATCACCCACATTACTCACAAACATCACCCACATTACTCACAAACTCCACCCACATTACTCACAAACTCCACCCACATTACTCACAAACCCCACCCACATTACTCACAAACCCCACCCACAGTATTCATAAACCCCACCCACATTATTCACAAACTCCACCCACATTATTCACACACTCCACCCACATTACTCACAAACCCCACCCACATTACTCACAAACCCCACCCACAGTATTCATAAACCCCACCCACAGTATTCATAAACCCCACCCACATTATTCACAAACTCCACCCACATTATTCACACACTCCACCCACATTACTCACAAACCCCACCCACATTACTCACAAACACCACCCACATTACTCACAAACACCACCCACATTATTCACAAACATCACCCACATTATTCACAAACTCCACCCACATTACTCACAAACTCCACCCACATTATTCACAAACATCACCCACATTACTCACAAACACCACCCACATTACTCACAAACACCACCCACATTATTCACAAACTCCACCCACATTATTCATAAACATCACCCACATTATTCATAAACATCACCCACATTATTCACAAACTCCACCCACATTATTCATAAACATCACCCACATTATTCATAAACATCACCCACATTATTCACAAACATCACCCACATTACTCACAAACTCCACCCACATTACTCACAAACTCCACCCACATTACTCACAAACCCCACCCACATTACTCACAAACCCCACCCACAGTATTCATAAACCCCACCCACAGTATTCATAAACCCCACCCACATTATTCACAAACTCCACCCACATTATTCACACACTCCACCCACATTACTCACAAACTCCACCCACATTACTCACAAACCCCACCCACATTACTCACAAACTCCACCTACATTATTCACAAACACCACCCACAGTATTCACAAACTCCACCCACAGTATTCATAAACTCCACCCACAGTACTCACAAACTCCACCCACATTACTCACAAACCCCACCCACATTATTCACAAACTCCACCCACATTATTCATAAACTCCACCCACAGTACTCACAAACTCCACCCACATTATTCACAAACTCCACCCACATTATTCATAAACTCCACCCACATTATTCATAAACACCACCCACATTATTCATAAACTCCACCCACAATCATTCATAAACTCCACCCACATTATTCATAAACACCACCCACATTATTCATAAACTCCACCCATATTATTCATAAACACCACCCACATTATTCACAAACTCCACCCACATTATTCATAAACACCACCCACATTATTCACAAACTCCACCCACATTATTCACAAACTCCACCCACATTATTCATAAACTCCACCCACATTATTCACAAACTCCACCCACAGTATTATTTGGCAGATGTTGAGTTTTGGTAACGGGATATCCTAGATCAGTGGTTCTCAACTGGTCTGCTGTGGGGACCCACCATCACCCCTATATATATATATATATATATATATATATATATATATATATATATATATATATATATATAAAATTTGGGTATATCTATATTCAAGAAGTCTAGTCGTAGTAACATCTCTGTGTAGTCAACTGTCAAATCAAATAAAGAAAGTACACATCAATTATATTTTAACAAATATTATTCAAATTTTTCAAATTTAACTGGATGGATTATAAATACATAGAAATACATGAATACATGTTCTTCTCATTTCAAGTAAAATAACGTCTGGATTAAAAAATAAATTATGTAACGAAATTCATTTTAGAAAAATGAATTTCACTGAATTGTCCTGCAGCTTTAAATTCAGTTCATTCAGCTTGAAGTGAAGAAGACACAATGTTATATTTTTCTCATCTTCTAAAAAGAGAAAGTAGTGTTTGAAGAATTCACCTCTATGAGTCTGTCCAGTCAGAGTCTAGTGACTCTGGTCTCTCTGGACATTTCTCTCTTTTGGAGATCGTCCTATGATTTGACTTTCACATCTGACACTCAACAGTCCTGCTCTGTCTCTGTGTCCTCGTCTCTCCCCGTGTGTCACAGTGTGTGAACATCTCACTGAGTCAGGAAACTTGTCAGAATACTCATATTTGATTGGCTGAGCTTCATCACGTGATGTGATTCACAACGCATTGGTCGGTGTTTTTCCTGCACCGCTGAACAAGTGCTGTAAATGCTGGAATAATTCCGCTGCATAAAAAATGGCCTTCAAAATAAAATCACTTTTTTCTTTTCAGGCAAAGGCCCGCGACCCACTGAAAACGGGTCCGTGACCCACCAGTTGAGAATCACTGTCCTAGATTACCAACATGCTTAAAGACATCATCACTTTTAACACATGAGTCTTATGTAATAACAGACGTGGAGTCCTCTGATTGGGACTCAAACCTGCGGAGCCTCTACGTAAGGGACAGGAAACACTGCCAAGGTTACAGGACTCCTCTGAGTATCTGTGAGTGTGAAACACTGATACTTGTACTTCTTTGTACACTGAATAAAGCCCAGAGTCCACACACAGACATGACATGAATATTTATCTACAGCGGGTCAGCTGCTGGTCAGCGAGGCTGTGATTGGTCGGGACCCCGGTGACATCACCTCGCCGTGTGTTTCATTAGAGAGTCACCTGTGTGTAGCGCGGTCAGGTGTTTTAACCTCACATTATCAGAGAGACGAGGGCGTCGCTTTAATAAGCAGCTGCTGCCTCTCATCTCACCTTAAAGGTCAGACGGCGTAATAAAGCGAGTAAATAAGACACTCTGTCTTTTATAATATCAGCTGCTTCTAATCAACTCCACTATCGTTCTATTTCTGTCTGCCTCGTTCTGACTCCAACTAATAAAATAAAATCTAAATCTAATAGGTCACATTTCAAACGGCTTCACACAATTCATCTGAAAAGCATCAAAAAGAGACAAAAGAAAAACACCCGAATTACGGAAAGTAATGAAAAGCAATAAACTTCTTAATAAACATTTCATCATTTATTAATCTCGAGTATCAGAGACTCGGAGCTGATCCGCATCAATAAGAGGCATCACACTTCTGATTGTAATATTAATGTGTTTATGTTTTATTCTTCTAAATGTTTTAACTCAACCTGAGTGTCCCTGTCAGTCTCTGCTCAGGGAACACGTTTAATAAAGAACAACAAAGGAAACAAAAATACAAACAAACATGTTTCACAACAATAACAAGTGTTTGTGTTTGCCGTCATTTTGTAATCATGAAGTGAAGCGACGTTAGTCAAGACCACCTACACCAAAACCAACTACACCAAGACCACCTACACCAAGACCACCTACACCAAGACCACCACCTAAACCAAGACCTCCTAAACCAAGACCACCTAAATCAAAACCACCTACACCAAGACCACCTACACCAAGACCACCTAAATCAAGACCACCTACACCAAGACTACCTACACCAAGACCACCACCTAAACCAAGACCACCTAAACCAAGACCACCTAAATCAAAACCACCTACACCAAGACCACCTACACCAAGACCACCTAAACCAAAACCACCTAAATCAAGACCACCTACACCAAGACTACCTACACCAAGACCACCACCTAAACCAAGACCACCTAAATCAAGACCACCACCTACACAAAGACCACCACCTAAACCAAGACCACCTACACCAAGACCACCATGTACACCAAGACCACCACCTAAACCAAGACCACCTACACCAAGACCAACTACACCAAGACCACCACCTAAACCAAGACCACCAAAATCAAAATCACCTACACCAAGACCACCTACACCAAGACCACCGAAACCAAAATCAACTACAGCAAGACCACCTACACCAAGACCAACTACACCAAGACCAACTACACCAAGACCACCACCTAAACCAAGACCAACTACACCAAGACCACCACCTACACCAATACCACCTACACCAAGACCACCACCTACACCAAGACCACCTACACCAAGACCACCACCTAAACCAAGACCGAGTGAAGACCAAGTTCAAGACCAGACCAGTGAAAGTACCCTAACCATTAACCCCTAACCCCTAACCTAAAACCACTAAACCCCAAATCTAATTTGCCACTTCAGCGCACAAAGTGAAACTCTGGATCTCACCTGTCATCAGTGCTGAACAGGTGTCTTCTGAGGGCGGGACTACCAGGACCTCTGGAAGCTCCTCCTCCATCAGGGCCGTCTCCACAGCTCTCTGCGCGAGGAGAAGGGCCCTGGCTGCGGGAAAGGTCCAGCTCCATCTGCCTTTTACCTCCTGGAGGTCTGGAGGACAAAGAAGAAACAGGAGAGACAGACCTCCTGTGGAAGAGGGGTGAGACAGGAGAGACAGACCTCCTCTGGGACAGAGGGGAGGGGGAGCAGGAGGCCGGCGGTTCTGGGAGTTGCTTAGGGCCTGAACGCAGAGAACGACAGAAGAGGTAACAGAGTAAGACAGTGGGACACAGTAAAAAGATGGATATATGGGTGAGTGAGTGAGTGGATGGATGAATGAATGAATGGATGAATGACGAGTGAGAGCTTGACTGAGTGGATATACATATGGACGGATGAATTCATCATTTAATGAATAAATGGATGAATGAATGGATGAATTAATTCATGACGGGATTACCCTGAGGCCGTTCAGTCTGGTCCAGGCTCAGGTTGGTCCCAGATCTGTAAGTCAGAAACATTTCTTTATGTGATGAACTCTCCAGAGGATGAACCCTTTAGATTCTACTGACTATATATATGTATAACATGTCAAGTAACATGTAGAATCACATGTGATTCTGTAGATTGGATTAATAGTTCATAATAACTGGTTCAAAGTTAGATTAGTAGTTCATAAGAACTAGTTCAAAGTTAGATGAGTAGTTCATAAGAACTAGTTCAAAGTTAGATTAGTAGTTCATAAGAACTAGTTCAAAGTTAGATTAGTAGTTCATAAGAACTAGTTCAACGTTAGATTAGTAGTTCATAAGAACGAGTTCAAAGTTAGATGAGTAGTTCATAAGAACTAGTTCAAAGTTAGATTAGTAGCTCATAATAACTAGTTCAACGTTAGATTAGTAGTTCATAAGAACAAGTTCAAAGTTAGATTCATAGTTCATAAGAACTAGTTCAAAGTTAGATTTGTGGTTCATAAGAACTAGTTCAAAGTTAGATTAATAGTTCATAAGAACTAGTTCAAAGTTAGATTAGTAGTTCATAAGAACGAGTTCAAAGTTAGATTAGTAGTTCATAAGAACTAGTTCAACGTTAGATTAGTAGTTCATAAGAACGAGTTCAAACTTAGATTCGTAGTTCATAAGAACTAGTTTAAAGTTAGATTAGTAGCTCATAATAACGAGTTCAAAGTTAGATAAATAGCTCATAAGAACTAGTTCAAAGTTAGATTAGTAGCTCATGACAACTAGTTTAATGTTAGATTAGTAGCTCATAAGAACTAGTTCAAAGTTAGAATAATAGCTCATAAGAACTAGTTCAAAGTTAGATTAGAAGTTCATAAGAACTAGTTCAAAGTTAGATCAGTGGTTCATAAGAACCAGTTCAAAGTTAGATCAGTAGTTCATAACAACTAGTTCAAAGTTAGATTCGTAGTTCATAGGAACTAGTTCAAAGTTAGATTAGTGGTTCATAACAATTAGTTCAAAGTTAGATTAATAGTTCATAATAACTAGTTCAAAGTTAGATTGATAGTTCATAAGAACTAGTTCAAAGTTCGATTCGTAGTTCATAACAACTAGTTCAAAGTTCGATTAATAGTTCATAAGAACTAGTTCAAAGTTAGTTTCGTAGTTCATAAGAACTAGTTCAAAGTTAGATTAGTAGCTCATAAGAACTAGTTCAAAGTTAGATTAGTAGTTCATAACAACGAGTTCAAAGTTAGATTAATAGTTTATAAGAACTAGTTCAAAGTTAGATTAGTAGTTCATAAGAACTAGTTCAAAGTTAGATTAGTAGTTCATAAGAACTAGTTCAAAGTTAGATTCGTCATTCATAAGAACTAGTTCAAAGTTAGATTAGTAGTTCATAAGAACTAGTTGAAAGTTAGATTAGTAGCTCATAAGAACTAGTTCAAAGTTAGATTAATAGCTCATAAGAACTAGTTGAAAGTTAGATTAGTAGTTCATAATAACTAGTTCAAAGTTAGATTAGTAGCTCAAAAGAACGAGTTCAAAATTTGATTAATAGTTCATAAGAACTAGTTCAAAGTTAGATGAGTAGTTCATAAGAACTAGTTCAACATTAGATTAGTAGTTCATAACAACGAGTTCAAAGTTAGATTAATAGTTTATAAGAACTAGTTCAAAGTTAGATTAGTAGTTCATAAGAACTAGTTCAAAGTTAGATTAGTAGTTCATAAGAACTAGTTCAAAGTTAGATTTGTCATTCATAAGAACTAGTTCAAAGTTAGATTAGTAGTTCATAATAACTAGTTCAAAGTTAGATTAGGAGCTCAAAAGAACTAGTTCAAAGTTAGATTAGTAGCTCATAATAACTAGTTCAAAGTTAGATTAGGAGTTCATAAGAACTAGTTCAAAGTTAGATTAGTAGTTCATAAGAACTAGTTGAAAGTTAGATTCGTAGTTCATAAGAACTAGTTCAAAGTTAGATTAGTAGTTCATAATAACTAGTTCAAAGTTAGATTAGGAGCTCAAAAGAACTAGTTCAAAGTTAGATTAGTAGCTCATAATAACTAGTTCAAAGTTAGATTAGGAGTTCATAAGAACTAGTTCAAAGTTCGATTCGTAGTTCATAACAACTAGTTCAAAGTTCGATTAATAGTTCATAAGAACTAGTTCAAAGTTAGTTTCGTAGTTCATAAGAACTAGTTCAAAGTTAGATTAGTAGCTCATAAGAACTAGTTCAAAGTTAGATTAGTAGTTCATAACAACGAGTTCAAAGTTAGATTAATGGTTTATAAGAACTAGTTCAAAGTTAGATTAGTAGTTCATAAGAACTAGTTCAAAGTTAGATTAGTAGTTCATAAGAACTAGTTCAAAGTTAGATTCGTCATTCATAAGAACTAGTTCAAAGTTAGATTAGTAGTTCATAATAACTAGTTCAAAGTTAGATTAGGAGCTCAAAAGAACTAGTTCAAAGTTAGATTAGTAGCTCATAAGAACTAGTTGAAAGTTAGATTAATAGCTCATAAGAACTAGTTGAAAGTTAGATTCGTAGTTCATAATAACTAGTTCAAAATTAGATTAGGAGCTCAAAAGAACTAGTTCAAAGTTAGATTAGTAGCTCATAAGAACTAGTTCAAAGTTAGATTAATAGCTCATAAGAACTAGTTGAAAGTTAGATTAGTAGTTCATAATAACTAGTTCAAAGTTAGATTAGTAGCTCAAAAGAACGAGTTCAAAATTTGATTAATAGTTCATAAGAACTAGTTCAAAGTTAGATGAGTAGTTCATAAGAACTAGTTCAACATTAGATTAGTAGTTCATAACAACGAGTTCAAAGTTAGATTAATAGTTTATAAGAACTAGTTCAAAGTTAGATTAGTAGTTCATAAGAACTAGTTCAAAGTTAGATTAGTAGTTCATAAGAACTAGTTCAAAGTTAGATTCGTCATTCATAAGAACTAGTTCAAAGTTAGATTAGTAGTTCATAATAACTAGTTCAAAGTTAGATTAGGAGCTCAAAAGAACTAGTTCAAAGTTAGATTAGTAGCTCATAATAACTAGTTCAAAGTTAGATTAGGAGTTCATAAGAACTAGTTCAGTTAGATTAGTAGTTCATAAGAACTAGTTGAAAGTTAGATTCGTAGTTCATAAGAACTAGTTCAAAGTTAGATTAGTAGTTCATAATAACTAGTTCAAAGTTAGATTAGGAGCTCAAAAGAACTAGTTCAAAGTTAGATTAGTAGCTCATAATAACTAGTTCAAAGTTAGATTAGGAGTTCATAAGAACTAGTTCAGTTAGATTAGTAGTTCATAAGAACTAGTTGAAAGTTAGATTCGTAGTTCATAAGAACTAGTTGAAAGTTAGATTAGTAGTTCATAAGAACTAGTTCAAAGTTAGATTCGTAGTTCATAAGAACTAGTTCAAAGTTAGATTAGTAGCTCAAAAGAACAAGTTCAAAATTTGATTAATAGTTCATAAGAACTAGTTCAAAGTTAGATGAGTAGTTCATAAGAACTAGTTCAACATTAGATTAATAGTTCATAAGAACTAGTTCAAAGTTAGATTCGTAGTTCATGAGAACTAGTTCAAAGTTAGATTTGTGGTTCATAAGAACTAGTTCAAAGTTAGATTAATAGTTCATAAGAACTAGTTCAAAGTTAGATTAATAGTTCATAAGAACTAGTTCAAAGTTAGATTAGTAGTTCATAAGAACTAGTTCAAAGTTAGATTAGTAGTTCATAAGAACTAGTTCAATGTTAGATTAGTAGTTCATAAGTACGAGTTCAAAGTTAGATGAGTAGTTCATAAGAACTAGTTCAAAGTTAGATTAGTAGCTCATAATAACTAGTTTAAAGTTAGATTAGTAGCTCATAAGAACTAGTTCAAAGTTAGATAAATAGCTCATAAGAACTAGTTCAAAGTTAGATGAGTAGTTCATAAGAACTAGTTCAAAGTTAGATTAGTAGCTCATAATAACTAGTTTAAAGTTAGATTAGTAGCTCATAAGAACTAGTTCAAAGTTAGATCAGTCGTTCATAAGAACCAGTTCAAAGTTAGATTAGTAGTTCATAATAACTAGTTCAAAGTTAGATTAGCAGCTCAAAAGAACGAGTTCAAAGTTAGATTCGTAGATCATAAGAACAAGTTCAAAGTTAGATTAGTAGTTCATAAGAACTAGTTCAAAGTTAGATTCGTAGTTCATAAGAACTAGTTCAAAGTTAGATTAGTAGCTCATAAGAACGAGTTCAAAGTTAGATTCGTAGATCATAAGAACAAGTTCAAAGTTAGATTAGTAGTTCATAAGAACTAGTTCAAAGTTAGATTCGTAGTTCATAAGAACTAGTTCAGTTAGATTAGTAGCTCATAAGAACTAGTTCAAAGTTAGATTCGTAGTTCATAAGAACTAGTTCAAAGTTAGATTCGTAGTTCATAAGAACTAGTTCAAAGTTAGATTAGTAGCTCATAAGAACTAGTTCAAAGTTAGATTTGTAGTTCATAAGGACGAGTTCAAAGTTAGATTCATAGCAATAGTAGATTAATAGTTCATAAAGAGTCTTTAAAACCTCTTGTGGGCTTGTCGAAGCACTCTAGTGGTTTTACTGGAGGAGTTAGTTTGATGTCAGTTCGTGTGACAGAAGCCATTTTGTTATAATAGTCAATAAAACATGTGGTTTGTCTTTCAAACTGCAGCTTTAATAACAAGCACTTTAAACTTTTAGAAATGTTCTACCTGTCAGCGTTGCTCAGTTGCTGGGTTGCGTTGCTGAGTTCTTGTGTTGCAGGTGAGGGCAGACGCTGTTGCAGCTCCTCGTTTACTCTTGGATTATCTGAAAAAATAAAAACAGACTGTTTACATAAACACCCTGTCTGTCTCTGTCTCTTTATTCATTATTAATCAATCATTAGCGAGCAGTAATCCTGTCGTCATGTCGAGCTTTCTAAATACTTGCAGCTCATCAGCAGAGCAAACACACCTCTAATATCTCGTTACGGCCTCGTTAAGGCCTCGTTAAGGCTGTCTGACGGCTCTCATTAAGAGCGCAGCTCCTCAGGTGTAATTAAAGGAGGCAGAAATGTTAAACGCTTGTTAAATCAAAAGTAAACAATAAACACACAGAAATCATTTAGATACTTTAATCGGTGTGTGGGTGTGTGTGTGACATCCTTCGGCACCGGCACCACTCTGTGAACCGTAGTGGTCCCTGACGCGGTCCAAGACCTCCAGTCTGTCAAAAGGATTCATCTCCCAATTCTACGACACCAGAACCAAAGGTCGAGTGAAAGTCCAAAGCTTGAAGACGAAAAGAAACAAAACAGCTACGCGCAAACTCATCGACACGTCCAGATGAAGAGCCTGGACTACCTTAGAAATCAGACAGGAAGAGGAAGTTCAACAGGAAGTCCAAGACAAAGTCCAACAGCTCCTTCAAACTAAATGTCAGCTCTATCCTGATATAAACTGAAAGAGTCTACAGGAAATACAGACCAGACACTAGAAACCAAGCTGGTCTGATTAAAATACAACATTCCTCCTGAACAACACGTCCATCTGCATCACTGGGGAGAGCCAGCCTGGTTTCCAAACTAGTTCCATACCGGTTCCAGACTGTTTCCAGACTGCTTACGAAATGGTTCCAGACCGTTTACAAACGCCACATCCAGCTATGAAGTCCTGGTTCTGATGGGGTCCGTTGTTCAGACCTCTGGCATGTGATCACACGTGTGTAAGATCTGATTCTGTGTGGAAGCGAGCGATCGCATAGTTTAAACAGTTTGGCTGCTTGAGACTGGTCCTGGTCCTGGTCCTGGTCCTGGTCCTGCTGTATTCCAGTCATAGAGTAATGGAGCGTTGTCACTTTGAAACTTTTCTCATTCCCTGCCGTCCTCTGCTCCCCCCCCCCCCCCCCTTGTGGACTCAGAGCTAATTGAGCTTCTTATTATTCATGTACAATTACAGAAGTGATAATGTGTTAAATCCTTCTAAATGACCATTCATGCCTCGCGCTCGCTTTGAAGTCTCGTCAAAGACGGAAAAATCTGGAGAAAAAAGGGAAACTCCAAAGGCCAATCAGAGCAGGGGGGGGGCCGTCTCCCCCCTTTCTTCTTCATGTAATATGAACTAAAGCCCATTAATTTTTTAAGCTGTATTTAATACATTTTGTGCAGAAAGTTTTGTGCAGAGAGAGTCGGTGTTCCAGCTGACTGCATGAATATTAATGACGGTGTTACAATGATTAAAGAGGCTTCAGCTCAAATCCGCCTCAATCCGCCTGTGATCCACGCCGCCGAGTCCACGCCGCCATCATGAATTTAGATACGGACATTAAGCCGGGGGAGGCGCTCGCTCACACACACACACACACACACACACACACACACACACACACACACACACACACACACACACACACACACACACACACACACACACACACACACACACACACACACACACACAGTAAGTACTGATTTACAACCTTTCATCCACTGTTTGTTTCTGTTGGAGCTGAAACTATGACTACATTCATCAATTGGATGATCAGAACTATTTTCATATTGAAGTCATCTATACATCTATACTATATGTATAGATGTATAGATGTGTGTGTATGAAGAGAGAGAGACTATAAGAGGACCTCAGTGTCTCATGAACACACTGATCTGAGACCAGCGCCCGTCTCTCCTCCTCTCTCTGACTCTCCAGCGCCTCCCTGTGGACACTGTTGTCCTCCTCTGTTCTTTGTTCTGCTGAATGTCCACGTCTGTTACAGACCATAATGTCCTCACGTCACCGTGGCTACAACATCCTGGTGACGTTGTCACCTCCTCCTCCTGTGATGTTCACCCACTTTTAACTTTTATATTATCCTTATCTTATTGATCAGACTCCACAGGAACAGAACCGACCACACACACACACACAGTCAGTAGATTAATATCATGACAGAAGAAGATGACAAAGGCTGAGAGTGAATGAGTAGAGAGAGGGAGGAGACGGTCGTGTGAACTGTGTTTAATCTGCAGAGTGGGTGGTCCACACACACACACACACACACACACAGTATTGTTGGATGAGGGTGGGCTGCAGACTGGTTTGTTTGATCAGACTGAAGTAGCTGCTATTCATGTCTCTGTGTAGGAATGTGTGTGTGTGTGTGTGTCGCAGCTGCTCATTGATCTGTGACTCTACCAATAAAGTTTATTTCACGGGTTTGAAGAACGATTTTGTCTTATTTTGGTAGTCTTGTACTTCCTGTCTGTAGGTGGCATTCTAAAAATACTTTATTTATTTATTTGCAGTTACATTTCCTATTTGATCTCCAACTTGATGATCAAAGAGTATTTGCCACCACAGAAGAAGAAATAAATAAATAAATGATCTGAGTTTGGTTCTGAATAAACTGATTACAGACAGACAGACAGACAGACACAGACAGACAGAGACACAGACAGACAGACAGACAGACACACAGACAGACAGAGACACAGACAGACAGACAGACAGACAGACAGACAGAGACACAGACAGACAGAGACACAGACAGTCAGACAGACAGACAGACACAGACATACAGAGACACAGACAGTCAGAGACACAGACAGACAGACAGAGACACAGACAGACAGACAGACAGACAGAGACACAGACAGTCAGACAGACAGACAGACACAGACATACAGAGACACAGACAGTCAGAGACACAGACAGACAGACAGAGACACAGACAGACAGACAGACAGACAGAGACACAGACAGTCAGACAGACAGACAGACAGACAGAGACACAGACAGACAGACAGAGACACAGACAGACAGAGACACAGACAGTCAGAGACACAGACAGACAGACAGACAGAGACACAGACAGACAGACAGACAGACAGAGACACAGACAGTCAGACAGACAGACAGAGACACAGACAGACAGACAGACAGACAGAGACACAGACAGACAGACAGACAGACAGACAGACAGACAGACAGAGACACAGACAGTCAGACAGACAGAGACACAGACAGTCAGACAGACAGACAGAGACACAGACAGACAGACAGAGACACAGACAGACAGACAGAGACACAGACAGACAGACAGAGACACAGACAGACAGACAGAGACACAGACAGACAGAGACACAGACAGACAGACAGACACACAGACACACAGAGACACACAGACACAGACAGAGACACAGACAGACAGAGACACAGACAGACAGAGACAGATAGAGACACAGACAGACAGACAGACAGACAGAGACACAGACAGACACACAGACAGAGACACAGACAGTCAGACAGACAGACAGAGACACAGACAGACACACAGACAGAGACACAGACAGAGACACAGACAGACAGACAGACAGTCAGACAGACAGACAGACACACAGACAGACACACAGACAGAGACACAGACAGACAGACAGACAGACAGACAGACAGACAGACAGACAGACAGACAGACAGACAGACAGAGACACAGACAGACAGACAGAAAGAGACACAGACAGACAGACACAGACAGACAGACAGAGACACAGACACAGACAGAGACACAGACACAGACAGACAGACAGAAAGAGACACAGACAGACAGACAGACAGAGATACAGACAGAGACACAGACAGACAGAGACAGTCATGTGACCCCCTCTCTGTCTGTCTGAGTTCAGTGTTAATGTTCAGCTGAGTGAAGGACCACAGCTCCTCCTGGTGGACAGTGTGACTCATGACACCAGCTGGCTGATTTTGCAGTGGTAATAATATCTCTGTACACTACCCGTGTAGTAGCAGTATTTTACCTCTGTACATGTCCACCAGAGAGTCCCTGAGCTCCTTGCTTGGCGTCCATGTTGGACTGGTCTCCTCTGGACTCTCCAAACTGGTTTCTCTGGAAATAAAAACACAGCTTAACACACAGGGATTCACCATAAGGAGTGATCAACATCAGTGGTGTGTAAGGAGGTCACACGGGCCGTGGGTACACCATGACGTAACGCGGGATCACGGGCCCCACTTTCAACCAATGTCCCACTGTTGTCTATTGTCCTCACCCTCAAATTACTTTTTTTCCAAATCAAATCAAATTTTCCAAAAGGTGAGTTGCTTTCCAAAATGTCCCCAGATTTAAAACAAGTCCCCTCACTTCAAAAGTGTCCGTCCTCTTAAGGTCTATAATTCAAATAAGTCCTCACAAAGATACATGAGCGAGCACACACACACACACACACACACACACACACACACACACACACACACACACACACACACACACACACACACACACACACACACACACACACACACACACACACACACACACACACACACACCTACCTACCTACCTACCTGCTGGAGACCAGTAGAGTTTAGTAGAATCAGATCAAAGCTGACCTCCAGGGACCTGATCACATGACTAACAGGTCACATTGTTCACATTGACTAACAGCTTATTGACACTTTAATCTGTACCACACTGCGACATGTTACCCAGCATTCCTCTCGTTGTTCAATTAGTTAGTGTCCGGTACAGATGTAACATTAAAGACATAATTAGGGCCTTAGCACCGATGTAGTCGGAGCGGAGGACCTATTGTTCTTCTAATGTTTATTATCATTATTATCGTACCTGTTTCGTCGCAAAAAGGAGGTGCTTGGGATACTGGGAAGTTTTTGAATTTTGGCACGCAAGCCAGAATTTGCAAAAATTGCAGTCTGATTGGGATGTCCAGTTGCAGTATGAAATATTGGCTCGATAGCGCCCCCTATTGAGTAGCCCCAACATCGGGGTTCACCTAGCTGGATGAAATTTGGTAGGTATGTGGATCGTGATGGGACGTACAAAAAATCCTCTTGGAGTTTTTCATTAACTCCTCCCGAACTCCTCCCAGAGATGTAACCCGATTGACTTCAGAGTCGGTCAGTATGCTCTTGAGACCTTGGCAGTGAAAAGTTATCGAACTATGTGTCCGTGGCGCGGCGGCAAAAAAACACCATTCGCTGCGAAACGGGAAGTTGTAAGTTTTGTACTTTGACATCCTGCTCCTCACAGATTAATCAGATCCCTCTCAAATGTTGTCAGAAAAGCCTTAAGACCTTGATAATGCTTCATTGTGACGATTGTAAGAAGTTGTCGAACGTAATTTTGAGAGGCTAAAAATGCTCGAAACATAAGCAAACTTGGCACACAGATTACAATTTGGTAGGCACATGTATCACATGTGGACTTAAAATAAAGTCTCTTGGAACCATGCTCTAAACCCAGAGTCAGAATTTTTTATGAATTTCTAGTGTCATTTTTGTCATTTCCAGGCGCTGTACAAACTCCTCTAAAGACCTTTGTGATGAAAGGTTACTCAAAGCTTGTTGTTTCGTGAAAAGCCGTTGCGACGCATTTTCCGTCATGAAAAACGAAAGTGTTTTTGAGCGGCTAAAAATGCTCAAAACATAATCAAACTTGTCACACACATTTAAAATCCTGAATGTAGTTATCTGATGTGATTTTAATGCTTCAGTGTAGCAAGTCGGCTCGATAGTGCCCCCTACAATATTTCAACGATGCAGCCCTCGCAGTACGTTTCACCTAGATGTATAAAATGTGGCAAGCAGATGTATCCCATGTAGACTTAAAAAAGGTCTCAGGGGTCTGTGAGTTAAACCCAACCAGAAGTCAGCCATTTTGAATTTTGTAAGAATTTCTACTGTCGTTTTTGCAATTTTCAGGCTCGGTGTATGACGGTCACAGAAATGCACGGCCGCGTCAACCAGAGTCCTGCCGGTACCCTCGACGTGCGTGAAGTTGCGAGGGCCCGATCAATGCTGCTCGCAGCTTCATTCAACTCTTTTATCTTGTTCAGTTGTTACAGATGCAACATTAAAGACATATTCAACTCTTTTATCTTGTTCAGTTGTTACAGATGCAACATTAAAGACATATTCAACTCTTTTATCTTGTTCAGTTGTTACAGATGAAACATTAAAGACATATTCAACTCTTTTATCTTGTTCAGTTGTTACAGATGCAACATTAAAGACATATTCAACTCTTTTATCTTGTTCAGTTGTTACAGATGTAACATTAAAGACATATTCAACTCTTATATCTTGTTCAGTTGTTACAGATGTAACATTAAAGACATATTCAACTCTTTTATCTTGTTCAGTTACAGATGTAACATTAAAGACATATTCAACTCTTATATCTTGTTCAGTTGTTACAGATGTAACATTAAAGACATATTCAACTCTTTTATCTTGTTCAGTTACAGATGTAACATTAAAGACATATTCAACTCTTTTATCTTGTTCAGTTACAGATGTATCATTAAAGACATATTCAACTCTTTTATCTTGTTCAGTTGTTACAGATGTAACATTAAAGACATATTCAACTCTTATATCTTGTTCAGTTGTTACAGATGTAACATTAAAGACATATTCAACTCTTTTATCTTGTTCAGTTACAGATGTAACATTAAAGACATATTCAACTCTTTTATCTTGTTCAGTTGTTACAGATGTAACATTAAAGACATATTCAACTCTTTTATCTTGTTCAGTTGTTACAGATGTAACATTAAAGACATATTCAACTCTTTTATCTTGTTCAGTTGTTACAGATGTAACATTAAAGACATATTCAACTCTTTTATCTTGTTCAGTTGTTACAGATGTAACATTAAAGACATATTCAACTCTTTTATCTTGTTCAGTTACAGATGTAACATTAAAGACATATTCAACTCTTTTATCTTGTTCAGTTACATATGTAACATTAAAGACATATTCAACTCTTTTATCTTGTTCAGTTGTTACAGATGCAACATTAAAGACATATTCAACTCTTTTATCTTGTTCAGTTGTTACAGATGTAACATTAAAGACATATTCAACTCTTATATCTTGTTCAGTTGTTACAGATGTAACATTAAAGACATATTCAACTCTTTTATCTTGTTCAGTTGTTACAGATGTATCATTAAAGACATATTCAACTCTTATATCTTGTTCAGTTGTTACAGATGTAACATTAAAGACATATTCAACTCTTTTATCTTGTTCAGTTGTTACAGATGTAACATTAAAGACATATTCAACTCTTTTATCTTGTTCAGTTGTTACAGATGTAACATTAAAGACATATTCAACTCTTTTATCTTGTTCAGTTGTTACAGATGCAACATTAAAGACATATTCAACTCTTTTATCTTGTTCAGTTACAGATGTAACATTAAAGACATATTCAACTCTTATATCTTGTTCAGTTACAGATGTAACATTAAAGACATATTCAACTCTTATATCTTGTTCAGTTGTTACAGATGTAACATTAAAGACATATTCAACTCTTTTATCTTGTTCAGTTACAGATGTAACATTAAAGACATATTCAACTCTTATATCTTGTTCAGTTACAGATGTAACATTAAAGACATATTCAACTCTTATATCTTGTTCAGTTGTTACAGATGTAACATTAAAGACATATTCAACTCTTTTATCTTGTTCAGTTGTTACAGATGTAACATTAAAGACATATTCAACTCTTTTATCTTGTTTAGTTGTTACAGATGTAACATTAAAGACATATTCAACTCTTTTATCTTGTTCAGTTACAGATGTAACATTAAAGACATATTCAACTCTTTTATCTTGTTCAGTTGTTACAGATGTAACATTAAAGACATATTCAACTCTTATATCTTGTTCAGTTGTTACAGATGTAACATTAAAGACATATTCAACTCTTATATCTTGTTCAGTTACAGATGTAACATTAAAGACATATTCAACTATTTTATCTTGTTCAGTTACAGATGTAACATTAAAGACATATTCAACTCTTTTATCTTGTTCAGTTGTTACAGATGCAACATTAAAGACATATTCAACTCTTTTATCTTGTTCAGTTGTTACAGATGTAACATTAAAGACATATTCAACTCTTTATCTTGTTCAGTTGTTACAGATGTAACATTAAAGACATATTCAACTCTTTTATCTTGTTCAGTTGTTACAGATGTAACATTAAAGACATATTCAACTCTTTTATCTTGTTCAGTTGTTACAGATGTAACATTAAAGACATATTCAACTCTTTTATCTTGTTCAGTTGTTACAGATGTAACATTAAAGACATATTCAACTCTTTTATCTTGTTCAGTTGTTACAGATGTAACATTAAAGACATATTCAACTCTTTTATCTTGTTCAGTTGTTACAGATGTAACATTAAAGACATATTCAACTCTTTTATCTTGTTCAGTTGTTACAGATGTAACATTAAAGACATATTCAACTCTTTTATCTTGTTCAGTTGTTACAGATGTAACATTAAAGACATATTCAACTCTTTTATCTTGTTCAGTTTACAGATGTAACATTAAAGACATATTCAACTCTTATATCTTGTTCAGTTACAGATGTAACATTAAAGACATATTCAACTCTTATATCTTGTTCAGTTGTTACAGATGTAACATTAAAGACATATTCAACTCTTATATCTTGTTCAGTTGTTACAGATGTAACATTAAAGACATATTCAACTCTTATATCTTGTTCAGTTGTTACAGATGTAACATTAAAGACATATTCAACTCTTTTATCTTGTTCAGTTGTTACAGATGTAACATTAAAGACATATTCAACTCTTATATCTTGTTCAGTTGTTACAGATGTAACATTAAAGACATATTCAACTCTTTTATCTTGTTCAGTTGTTACAGATGTATCATTAAAGACATATTCAACTCTTATATCTTGTTCAGTTGTTACAGATGTAACATTAAAGACATATTCAACTCTTTTATCTTGTTCAGTTGTTACAGATGTAACATTAAAGACATATTCAACTCTTTTATCTTGTTCAGTTACAGATGTAACATTAAAGACATATTCAACTCTTATATCTTGTTCAGTTACAGATGTAACATTAAAGACATATTCAACTCTTATATCTTGTTCAGTTGTTACAGATGTAACATTAAAGACATATTCAACTCTTATATCTTGTTCAGTTGTTACAGATGTAACATTAAAGACATATTCAACTCTTTTATCTTGTTCAGTTGTTACAGATGTAACATTAAAGACATATTCAACTCTTTTATCTTGTTCAGTTGTTACAGATGCAACATTAAAGACATATTCAACTCTTTTATCTTGTTCAGTTGTTACAGATGTAACATTAAAGACATATTCAACTCTTATATCTTGTTCAGTTGTTACAGATGTAACATTAAAGACATATTCAACTCTTTTATCTTGTTCAGTTGTTACAGATGTATCATTAAAGACATATTCAACTCTTTTATCTTGTTCAGTTGTTACAGATGTAACATTAAAGACATATTCAACTCTTTTATCTTGTTCAGTTGTTACAGATGTAACATTAAAGACATATTCAACTCTTTTATCTTGTTCAGTTGTTACAGATGTAACATTAAAGACATATTCAACTCTTTTATCTTGTTCAGTTGTTACAGATGTAACATTAAAGACATATTCAACTCTTTTATCTTGTTCAGTTGTTACAGATGTAACATTAAAGACATATTCAACTCTTATATCTTGTTCAGTTGTTACAGATGTAACATTAAAGACATATTCAACTCTTATATCTTGTTCAGTTACAGATGTAACATTAAAGACATATTCAACTCTTTTATCTTGTTCAGTTACAGATGTAACATTAAAGACATATTCAACTCTTTTATCTTGTTCAGTTGTTACAGATGCAACATTAAAGACATATTCAACTCTTTTATCTTGTTCAGTTGTTACAGATGTAACATTAAAGACATATTCAACTCTTTTATCTTGTTCAGTTGTTACAGATGCAACATTAAAGACATATTCAACTCTTTTAACTTACTTGTTGTTCAGTTGTCTCTGTAGATTGCTGATCTTATTCTTGGCTCTCTGCAAAGCAAACTGAACATCTTCAGCTCTGCTGAAGCTGCTAGACGCCATCAACACACCTTCAGCTCACAAAAAGCACACCTGACGGTCTGCACATGACAACCAGCACACTCTGCACCCCCCCACAGCCGTCACGGCTGTGATTGGCTGAGAGACAGAGACAGAGAACCATTGGCAGGTTAAATATTGATGAGCTCACAGCATCAGGTGACTCAGGTGTTGGTTTGAGGGCTCAGAATAAAATATAGAAATGTTTTTCTTTTTTTACAGTGACATCATCACAGTGACATCACTAATGATCCTCCACCCTGATTGGCGGACACCGACACCGTAACGTTAAATAATGAATCTAATTTGTTCCACATTTGTGACATCACACGGAGCGACCATTCAGATTGGTTTTCTGGAATGAACCCGGAAGAAGACGCAGAAGAGAAACATCTATTGAATCAGTTGCGTTTATTGATTATTGATCATAAACTGGCATCACGTCTCCTGCGTCTCGGCGTCCTGCAGCAGTTTGTCCAGCAGGACGACGTCCACTCTGTGTTTCATCACAAACTGTCCGTTCAGGTGGAAGACAGGTATGTCCCACCTGTACCTGTCCGACCACGCTCTGTTCTCTGGGAGGCTGATGTCCACCTGCTGGAAGACAAACTGTCCAGAGAGAAACAGACAGGTCAGACAGACAGGTCACAACATTAATAGATTTATTTAAAAATAAACTTTAATGTGATGAGTCTCACTCTGTGTTTGAGAGGTTCCAGCTCTTCTTTAGCTTCATCACACAGAGGACACGGATCCTACAAAGAGGATTTAACACAATGAAAACATCTGAAACATAAACAGAACTTTCTATTGTTCCTCAAGAAAAATATGAATTCAAATAGTTAGTGAAAACATTCTAGCTTTACATTTTACTGGCTGATACAAGGTTTTTCCAAAATAAAGAATTTAGCGCAAATGCTGAATGTATTTTTAAGACCAACGATAAAAGTAATAAATTGTTACAATTAACAGGTTTCTTATACGAGGTTTTATTACCTTAGTAAATAGAGTCAGAGTGGGTAAAGTAGAAAACAGTCTGGAGATATGAGGTTTTATTACCTTAGTAAATAGAGTCAGAGTGGGTAAAGTAGAAAACAGTCTGGAGATACAAGGTTTTATTACCTTAGTAAATAGAGTCAGAGTGGGTAAAGTAGAAAACAGTCTGGAGATACGAGGTTTTATTACCTTAGTAAATAGAGTCAGAGTGGGTAAAGTAGAAAACAGTCTGGAGATACGAGGTTTTATTACCTTAGTAAATAGAGTCAGAGTGGGTAAAGTAGAAAACAGTCTGGAGATACAAGGTTTTATTACCTTAGTAAATAGAGTCAGAGTGGGTAAAGTAGAAAACAGTCTGGAGATACGAGGTTTTATTACCTTAGTAAATAGAGTCAGAGTGGGTAAAGTAGAAAACAGTCTGTAGATACAAGGTTTTATTACCTTAGTAAATAGAGTCAGAGTGGGTAAAGTAGAAAACAGTCTGGAGATACGAGGTTTTATTACCTTAGTAAATAGAGTCAGAGTGGGTAAAGTAGAAAACAGTCTGGAGATACGAGGTTGCAGAGCTGCAGGTCGACTCAGGAGAAACATTTGATCTGAGAAAACAAACAAACAAAATGTTACTGACCTCCGAGCTTCCAGCCGACCAATCACAGAGCAGGACGGAAAGTCGTAATGAAATATGTCTCAGGCTGTCCAATGAGGACTCAAAGACTCTAGTTCGTGATGACGTGGGGACTCAAAGACTAGTTTGTGATGACGTGGGGACTCAGAGACTCCAGTTCGTGATGACGTGGGGACTCAAAGAGTAGTTCGTGATGACGTGGGGACTCAAAGACTAGTTCGTGATGACGTGGGGACTCAAAGACTAGTTCGTGATGACGTGGGGACTCAAAGACTAGTTCGTGATGACTCAAAGACTAGTTCGTGATGACGTGGGGACTCAAAGACTAGTTCGTGATGACGTGGGGACTCAAAGACTAGTTCGTGATGACTCAAAGACTAGTTCGTGATGACGTGGGGACTCAAAGACTAGTTCGTGATGACGTGGGGACTCAAAGACTAGTTCGTGATGACGTGGGGACTCAGACTAGTTTGTGATGACGTGGGGACTCAGAGACTAGTTTGTGATGACGAGGGGACTCAAAGACTAGTTCGTGATGACGTGGGGACTCAGAGACTAGTTTGTGATGACGTGGGGACTCAAAGACTAACTTAAAGTAGGAACTTAGTGTCTATTTCCTTATAAACTTCTGCTGTTGATTGTCGTACGTGTTTCATCCAATGAGAGATGAAAGCATGGCATCATAATGAGAGAAGATGTCCCACCTTCTCATCTGTGTTTTCAGAATCTTTGTTTATTTTTCCAAAAAGCGAAAAATATTTCATGAATGATTCTGAGAGAATGATATCTATCATAATATTTCATGCTCTTTGTCAGTTTGACCTTCCTGTCAAACTATATATATATATATATATATATATATATATATATATATATATATATATATATATATATATATATATATATAAATAATATACTAACATCTGTACCACGTGTGTTGTTTTTGATTTGTTTTGTTGTAAATGTACAGTTCAAATTTGTATTCAAAAGTTGTTTATGCTTTAAGTTAAGACATTTCGCATGCACACACACACACACCGACACACGTAGCCTGTTAGCTGACCTGAAGCTAACCTTCAGAGTTGGACCTGAACCCGCCGGTAAACTCACCGGATTCCTCGGAAAGGTCCCGGTTCTTCTTCCCGTTGAAATATCTGAAGTTTCCGGCTGTTTGATAAGAGTTTATGGGAAAGTTTGAAGGAATTTCGTAGCCTCCAAGACAAAAAAAAACTACTGCTCCTCTCCTCTTCCTACTTCCGGTTTCTTCCTCTCCTTCCTGTTTCTTCTTCTTCTCCCCCTACTCCTGTTGTTTCTTCTTCTTCTTCTACTCCTCTAGTAATCTATGTACTTGTTTTTGTCAAAACAGCTTCAATAACTAAATTTAATATTTGATAAATAAATAAATATTTATGTTATATATATTTATTCATATTTATGTATTTATTCTATGTTTGTTTTAAATGTGGAGATCGTTTATTAATAAACACCATTTTAACACCATTGTCAATGTTTACAAACAGTCAAATCACCCAAAACATCCAAAATCACAATAAATCAAAGTTAAATTAAATAAAACAGATTGTTTTCTTTTTCTTTTATTTTGACACTTTAAACATTCAAACTGTGCAAATAAATCAAAAGGAGTCGAAATGAGACGAAGAAAACCTCCGAAACCACAGAGGAGCTCAGCAGACTGGGACCTTATACTGGGAACTCATGGGACCTTATACTGGGAACTCATGGGACCTTATACTGGGAACTCATGGGACCTTATACTGGGAACTCATGGGACCTTATACTGGGAACTCATGGGACCTTATACTGGGAACTCACACTGGGAACTCATGGGACCTTATACTGGGAACTCATGGGACCTTATACTGGGAACTCATGGGACCTTATACTGGGAACTCATGGGACCTTATACTGGGAACTCACACTGGGAACTCATGGGACCTTATACTGGGAACTCACACTGGGAACTCATACTGGGACCTTACACTTGGAACTCATACTGGGAACTCACACTTGGAACTCACACTGGGAACTTATACTGGGAACTTATACTGGGAACTCATACTGGGAACTCATACTGGGAACTCATACTGGGAACTCATACTGGGAACTCACACTGGGAACTCACACTGGGAACTTATACTGGGAACTCATACTGGGAACTCATACTGGGAACTCATACTGGGAACTCATACTGGGGACTCATACTGGGAACTCATACTGGGAACTCATACTGGGACCTCCTACTGGGAACTCATACTGGGACCTTATACTGGGAACTCATACTGGGAACTCATACTGGGACCTCATACTGGGAACTCATACTGGGAACTCATACTGGGAACTCACACTGGGAACTCACACTGGGAACTCACACTGGGAACTCACACTGGGAACTCACACTTGGAACTGACACTTGGAACTGACACTTGGAACTCACACTGGGAACTCATACTGGGAACTTATACTGGGAACTTATACTGGGAACTCATACTGGCAACTCATACTGGCAACTCATACTGGGAACTTATACTGGGAACATACATCTTGGAGCTTATACTGGGAACTCACACTGGGAACTCATACTGGGACCTTATACTGGGAACTCATACTGGGACACACTGGGAACTTATACTGGGACCTTATACTGGGAACTTATACTGGGAACTCATACTGGGACCTTATACTATGACATACTGGGACCGTATACTATGACTGGGAACTTATACTGGGACATACTGGGAACTTATACTGGGACCTTATACTATGACATACTGGGACCTTATACTGTGACTGGGACCTTATACTATGACATACTGGGAACTTACACTGGGACCTTATACTATGACTGGGAACATATACTGGGACCTTATACTATGACATACTGGGACCTTATACTATGACTGGGACCTTATACAATGACATACTGGGACATACTGGGAACTTATAGTGGGACATACTGGGAACTTATACTGGGACAAACTGAGAACTTATACTGGCAACTAGGAATTGTTCTGCAGACACTTTTGGATTGTGTGTCTTGTTTAAATTAATTTCCATACTTGGGTTCATTCAGGTTCTACTCACACTTACAGGTCTTCACTGGTTTGTACTGGGTCTAAACAGGTCTTACTCAGTCCTTTGTGAGACTCTTCTGGTCTTACTAGTTTTTAATGGTTCATATTACATGTAAATGGTTTGCACTGGGTACATTTTAATGTAAAGGTTTTCATACTGGATCCTGCTGGTCTGCACTGGTCTGCTGAGCTACTCTGTGGCTGCAGTGGATTTCCCAGCATACTTTGGTAAACAGGAAGTAAAACTTGATGCACGGCATCAGTAATGAGCAGCAACAATGTCCTCGCTGTGGCGGCCATGTTGGCTCTGAATAACACCATGGTGATGTCATGGCAACACAAATCCATTCACACACACACACACACACACACACACACACACATCGAGTTCTTTAGTCCATCAGCCAATCAAAAGAAGACCCGTCCTCCGGTCTCTGTAATGTTCACTCTGATTGGCTGCTTCCTGTATGTTCCTTCTTCTTCTCTTCTGGCGTCGTCGTCGCTCTTAGATAGGCACGACTCCTTCATTGTCACTGATCCTTCCCATCATCCACTGGGCGTAGACAGGTGAGCAGATCTTAGACCAGCACGGCCAGAGAGTTCGTAACATCACGGGTCAGGAAGGTCAGAGGTATCCACTGTAACCTGCCAAACCAATCAACACAGATATTGATCAATATGGAAACCAAACACACAGTCCCATAACCTCGAGGGTTAGTAAACTAGTTCACTGGTTCCCAAACCTCTGCAGCTAGTCCCCACACCTCTGCAGCTAGTCCCCACACCTCTGCAGCTAGTCCCCACACCTCTGCAGCTAGTCCCCAAAGCCCTGCAACTAGTCCCCAAAGCCCTGCAACTAGTCCCCACACCTCTGCAGCTAGTCCCCACACCTCTGCAGCTAGTCCCCACACCTCTGCAGCTAGTCCCCAAACCTCTGCAGCTAGTCCCCACACCTCTGCAGCTAGTCCCCAAACCTCTGCAGCTAGTCCCCAAACCTCTGCAGCTAGTCCCCACACCTCTGCAGCTAGTCCCCAAAGCCCTGCAGCTAGTCCCCACACCTCTGCAGCTAGTCCCCACACCTCTGCAGCTAGTCCCCACACCTCTGCAGCTAGTCCCCACACCTCTGCAGCTAGTCCCCAAACCTCTGCAACTAGTCCCCAAAGCCCTGCAACTAGTCCCCACACCTCTGCAGCTAGTCCCCACACCTCTGCAGCTAGTCCCCAAACCTCTGCAGCTAGTCCCCAAAGCCCTGCAACTAGTCCCCACACCTCTGCAGCTAGTCCCCACACCTCTGCAGCTAGTCCCCATACCTCTGCAACTAGTCCCCACACCTCTGCAGCTAGTCCCCAAACCTCTGCAGCTAGTCCCCAAAGCCCTGCAACTAGTCCCCACACCTCTGCAGCTAGTCCCCAAACCTCTGCAGCTAGTCCCCACACCTCTGCAACTAGTCCCCACACCTCTGCAGCTAGTCCCCACACCTCTGCAGCTAGTCCCCACACCTCTGCAGCTAGTCCCCACACCTCTGCAGCTAGTCCCCACACCTCTGCAACTAGTCCCCACACCTCTGCAGCTAGTCCCCAAACCTCTGCAGCTAGTCCCCACACCTCTGCAGCTAGTCCCCACACCTCTGCAACTAGTCCCCACACCTCTGCAACTAGTCCCCACACCTCTGCAACTAGTCCCCAAACCTCTGCAACTAGTCCCCAAACCTCTGCAGCTAGTCCCCACACCTCTGCAGCTAGTCCCCACACCTCTGCAACTAGTCCCCACACCTCTGAAGCTAGTCCCCAAACCTCTGCAGCTAGTCCCCACACCTCTGCAACTAGTCCCCACACCTCTGTAGCTAGTCCCCAAACCTCTGCAGCTAGTCCCCACACCTCTGCAGCTAGTCCCCACACCTCTGCAGCTAGTCCCCACACCTCTGCAGCTAGTCCCCACACCTCTGCAACTAGTCCCCACACCTCTGCAGCTAGTCCCCACACCTCTGCAACTAGTCCCCACACCTCTGCAACTAGACCGCAAACCTCTGCAGCTAGTCCCCACACCTCTGCAACTAGTCCCCACACCTCTGCAACTAGTCCCCAAACCTCTGCAGCTAGTCCCCACACCTCTGCAACTAGTCCCCAAACCTCTGCAGCTAGTCCCCAAACCTCTCCAACTCGTGCCCAAACCTCTGCAACTAGTCCCCAAACCTCTGCAGCTAGTCCCCACACCTCTGCAACTAGTCCCCAAACCTCTGCAGCTAGTCCCCACACCTCTGCAACTAGTCCCCACACCTCTGCAACTAGTCCCCAAACCTCTGCAGCTAGTCCCCACACCTCTGCAACTAGTCCCCAAACCTCTGCAGCTAGTCCCCAAACCTCTCCAACTCGTGCCCAAACCTCTGCAACTAGTCCCCAAACCTCTGCAGCTAGTCCCCACACCTCTGCAACTAGTCCCCAAACCTCTGCAACTAGTCCCCAATCCTCAGCAACTAGTCCCCAAACCTCTGCAGCTAGTCCCCACACCTCTGCAACTAGTTCCCAAACCTCTGCAACTAGTCCCCAGACCTCTGCAACTAGTCCCCAAACCTCTGCAACTAGTTCCCAAACCTCTGCAACTAGTCCCCAAACCTCTGCAACTAGTCCCCAGACCTCTACAACTAGGCCCCAGACCTCTGCAACTAGGCCCCAGACCTCTGCAACTAGTCCCCACACCTCTGCAGCTAGTCCCCACACCTCTGCAACTAGTCCCCACACCTCTGCAACTAGTCCCCAAACCTCTGCAGCTAGTCCCCACACCTCTGCAACTAGTCCCCACACCTCTGCAACTAGTCCCCAAACCTATGCAGCTAGTCCCCACACCTCTGCAACTAGTCCCCAAACCTCTGCAGCTAGTCCCCAAACCTCTCCAACTCGTGCCCAAACCTCTGCAGCTAGTCCCCACACCTCTGCAACTAGTCCCCAAACCTCTGCAGCTAGTCCCCACACCTCTGCAACTAGTCCCCACACCTCTGCAACTAGTCCCCAAACCTCTGCAGCTAGTCCCCACACCTCTGCAACTAGTCCCCAAACCTCTGCAGCTAGTCCCCAAACCTCTCCAACTCGTGCCCACACCTCTGCAACTAGTCCCCAAACCTCTGCAGCTAGTCCCCACACCTCTGCAACTAGTCCCCAAACCTCTGCAACTAGTCCCCAAACCTCTGCAACTAGTCCCCAATCCTCAGCAACTAGTCCCCAAACCTCTGCAGCTAGTCCCCACACCTCTGCAACTAGTTCCCAAACCTCTGCAACTAGTCCCCAGACCTCTGCAACTAGTCCCCAAACCTCTGCAACTAGTTCCCAAACCTCTGCAACTAGTCCCCAAACCTCTGCAACTAGTCCCCAGACCTCTACAACTAGTCCCCATACTTCTGCAACTAGTCCCCAGACCTCTGCAACTAGGCCCCAGACCTCTGCAACTAGGCCCCAGACCTCTGCAACTTGTCCCCATACTTCTGCAACTAGTCCCCAAACCTCTGCAACTAGTCCCCAAACCTCTGCAGCTAGTCCCCACACCTCTGCAACTAGTTCCCAAACCTCTGCAACTAGTCCCCAGACCTCTGCAACTAGTCCCCAAACCTCTGCAACTAGTCCCCAAACCTCTGCAACTAGTCCCCAGACCTCTACAACTAGTCCCCATACTTCTGCAACTAGTCCCCAGACCTCTGCAACTAGGCCCCAGACCTCTGCAACTAGGCCCCAGACCTCTGCAACTAGGCCCCAGACCTCTGCAACTTGTCCCCATACTTCTGCAACTAGTCCCCAAACCTCTGCAACTAGTCCCCAGACCTCTGCAACTAGTCCCCAGACTTCTGCAACTAGTCCCCAGACCTCTGCAACTAGTCCCCAGACTTCTGCAACTAGTCCCCAGACTTATGCAACTAGTCGCCATACTTCTGCAACTAGTCCCCAAACCTCTGCAACTAGTCCCCAGACCTCTGCAACTAGTCCCCAGACCTCTGCAACTAGTCCCCAGACTTCTGCAACTAGTCCCCAGACTTATGCAACTAGTCCCCATACTTATGCAACTAGTCCCCAGACTTATGCAACTAGTCCCCAAACCTCTGCAACTAGTCCCCAGACCTCTGCAACTAGTCCCCATACTTCTGCAACTAGTCCCCAAACCTCTGCAACTAGTCCCCAGACCTCTGCAACTAGTCCCCAGACCTCTGCAGCTTGTCCCTAGATCTCCACAACTAATCCTCAGTTCTCTAAAACGTGTGCTCAGATTTCTGCAACTAGTGCCCAGACCCAGAGTTGTGTATCATCACCTTGATGAAGATGGTGTCATCCTTGATGTAGCTGCCAGTCTCCAGGACACTCTGAGAAACAAACAGAGGACAGCCAGAGGCAATGTTCATCTCTGCTGCAGGACGTCTGAAGCTGCTGCTGTTTGGATCAGGCTTAAAGGCGTCCCCCAAGTGTTTCCTCGACGGACCCTGGTCCATCAGCATCAGAGTCACCTATCAGACAAACAGAAAGATCAACAAAAAGACAGACAGAAGGTTTCACTTGTTTGAATCCAAAAGATTTTGAAATACAGATTGGTTCACTGATACAACATGTAAGAAATTTGAGCAAAGAACTGTGTGTTCAGCAGATATAATAAAAGTGATTAATCATTCATAATTAAGAATTCATAATTAGTCATAATCATAAGTGTTTTGGAAATGCATAATTAAATAAACATAAAGTGTTTTGGGATAAGCAGCTAGAAGTAGAATTTGAGACATGAAGCTTATGCCAAAGTTGCAAGAAGTTGAACTTTTATACTGAAGGATTATCATAGAAGGGATTGAGCAATAACTGACAGTCATTGAATGTGTTAGGAACTCAGGGAAAGAGAGACTTGAAGACAGGCGTTTACAGAAGTGCACAGGGAAGTTAGCTAATAGGAATTGGGATAGACGGAAGGGGAGGAGTTTCGAACGGATATGAGGGCGGGATCTAGAAAGCCTTTTCTCTCTGTTAATTACGCCCCCAGGGAACGGACGTGTTTTCCCTGAGGAGCGAGGAGAGTTTTTGCACCGGGTGGGTAATATTGTGATATTTCATAGGAGTAATGTACTCCATTGTAAAACTGTAATCGTACTTGCATCAGTGGGATTAAAATCCTTTTTGACGGTAAACCAGTTTCGGTAACGTTTTTAGCGCCGTGTGACTGTGAAGCTAACAGTCCACGTGTGCTGGCCTGCTCCCGATGGGGTGAGATTCCGCCCCCACAAACACCTTGTATCTTATAATCCTTCAGTAAACAGGGCAGTAACTAGTCAGTACCTTCTGTTTGAAGGGCCAGGGCAGCAGGGCGTCGTACTCGCCTCTCATCACCACGAAGAACAGTGACAGGTGCGTCCCCTTGCCCATGCCGTCACCGTTCAGGTAGACACGGGCGCACATCTTGTACCCGAAGTATCCGGTGTAAAATGGCTGCGAGTACAGCGAAAGTGTCTTCGCCCCCACCGCTTCCTGTTTCCTTCTCTTGTAGTCGCGGATCTTCCAGATCAGGGTCCCGTTGTAACTCGCCGTCTCCAGTACCTGGAAACGCAGGTCCATGTCGGCTAATCGGATCTCATGGACACTCAGCATCTCATCATGTCGCTTAAGCTGATTCTCCAGGGATGCTGCAAAGATGTGAATATTCATTATTAGAGTTATTGATTAACTGTGTTTCAGTCCTGGACCTCTGAAACTAGTCCCCAGACCTCAGCAACTAGTCCCCAGACCTCTGCCACTAGTCCCCAGACCTCTGAAACTAGTCCCCAGAACTCTGAAACTAGTCCCCAGAACTCTGAAACTAGTCCCCAGACCTCTGAAACTAGTCCCCAGAACTCTGAAACTAGTCCCCAGAACTCTGAAACTAGTCCCTAGAACTCTGAAACTAGTCCCCAGAACTCTGAAACTAGTCCCTAGAACTCTGAAACTAGTCCCCAGACCTCAGCAACTAGTCCCCAGACCTCTGAAACTAGTCCCCAGACCTCAGCTACTAGTCCCCAGACCTCAGCAACTAGTCCCCAGACCTCAGCAACTAGTCCCCAGACCTCAGCAACTAGTCCCCAGACCTCAGCAACTAGTCCCCAGACCTCAGCAACTAGTCCCCAGACCTCAGCAACTAGACCCCATTCCTCTGAAACTAGTCCCCAGACCTCAGCTACTAGTCCCCAGACCTCTGAAACTAGTCCCCAGACCTCTGAAACTAGTCCCCAGAACTCTGAAACTAGTCCCCAGAACTCTGAAACTAGTCCCTAGAACTCTGAAACTAGTCCCCAGAACTCTGAAACGAGTCCCTAGAACTCTGAAACTAGTCCCCAGACCTCTGCCACTAGTCCCCAGACCTCTGAAACTAGTCCCCAGAACTCTGAAACTAGTCCCCAGAACTCTGAAACTAGTCCCTAGAACTCTGAAACTAGTCCCCAGAACTCTGAAACTAGTCCCTAGAACTCTGAAACTAGTCCCCAGACCTCAGCAACTAGTCCCCAGACCTCTGAAACTAGTCCCCAGACCTCAGCTACTAGTCCCCAGACCTCAGCAACTAGTCCCCAGACCTCAGCAACTAGTCCCCAGACCTCTGAAACTAGTCCCCAGACCTCAGCAACTAGTCCCCAGACCTCAGCAACTAGACCCCATTCCTCTGAAACTAGTCCCCATTCCTCTGAAACTAGTCCCCAGACCTCTGAAACTAGTCCCCAGTCCTCTGAAACTAGATCCCAGACATCTGAAACTAGTCCCCAAACCTCTGCAACTAGTCCCCAGTCCTCTGAAACTAGTCCCCAGACATCAGAAACTAGTCCCAAGACATCTGAAACTAGTCCCCAGACCTCTGCCACTAGTCCCCAGACCTCTGAAACTAGTCCCAAGACATCAGAAACTAGATCCCATTCCTCTGAATTAGTCCTTCGGCCTCTGAAACTTTTCACCAGACTTCTGCAACTAGTCCCTAGACCTTAGATCTCAGACACTTCTGCAAATGGTCCCCAGTCCCGTCCCCAGTGTGTGTTCTGACCCAGAGTGTGTGTTGTGGATCCAGTCCCGCTGCGTCCCCCTTGTTCTAGAGTGTTCAGTCTCGTCCGGACGGTCTCCAGCGTTCCTCTCAAGTTCTCCACCTCATCTCTGAGCACACGGAGGGAACGAAGCTCCAGCTCCACCTCCAGGAGCTTCTCTGAGTGAGAGCTCATTAGTTTCTACAGGAAGAGAGAGATGATTGTCTGTCCGGGTTCAGAAGAGGGACTGGTCAGTTAATAAAATGTAGCTGATGGTTCTGAGGCTTCACCTGCAGTCTTTGGCTCCAGTTTTGTCACAGTTTCAATCCCAGTCCCCCATAAGCTCTGCCATCACAGTGCTTATTGTTTCCACCCACATTTAAAGCATATACACCTTTATTTACAGCTGCTTCTGCCAGACAAGGCTTAGGGTCAGACTGTCTATGATGTACTACACACAGTGATGTAGACAGCACTGTGTCATTGCACACTTTCTGCCTAATCTCGTTCATCTCGAGCAGGTTGCACTACAGTCACAGTCTTTTAGGGGTACAAACAAAGCGTTCAGACAACTTTAACGCTTTCCTAATGCATTTTAAGGCCTTAATTGTGTGGGTTATTCATTTCTGCAATGTACTGATTTTGTGGGATTTCTAACACTACTTCTGTCTGTCACAGTATATGAAATGTGTTGTGTAACTATACGCCCTTGCCTTAGTAGAATTAGGTAAAAGTATTACCTGCATGGTGGCCAGTTTCTGCTCCATCTGTCGGTTCTTCTCTCTCAACTCGTTGCTCTGGTTCTCAAGTTCGGACAGTCGACTGCTGAGAGCAGGGAGCACCTTGTACCTCTCCAACAGCTCACCTTTAATATCCTCCACCTGTGGAAACGGCACACAAAGATCAGTCACAGAACCCTGTTCCGTGTTACCTCAGTCCGGTTTGCTGTGGTTACCTTGTTCTCTAACGTGGAGTTTCTGTTGAACATCATTCTCAGGTGTTCGGCTGCCGAGGTGGACTCGTGCTGCCTCATGTCCTGGTTCAAACCCTGAAGTACAAAATAAGCACATTAACATTCATACGGAGAAGAAGAAACGGAAGAAGAAGTAGAGGAAGAGGACGAGCGGTTACCTTGAAGGTGCAGCCGTAGCGGTGGAACTGACAGCTCACCTGAGCTTTGGGACAGTCGTGTTGGTGGCTGGACAGCTAAACAACACACAACAAATCAATGAGTCATCACCACCAGGTGCTGCTGCTGGGTTACACAGGTGAGATGCCTCCACAGACCTCCGGTACACTGAATCAGACTTGTTAATAATAATAATAATAATAATGTATTTTATTTGTAATGCACTTTTCATTTCTTTTTAAAAAATCTCAGAGTGCCACAGAGCCAGTACACAGTAAAAACATGGTAAAAACATAGTTAAAACATAAAAAAACTATAATAAAATAAAAACCAGTGAATGAACAGAAACACAAAAGAAATAACTGACAGGACTTGGGTCAGAAAGGCTTTCCTGAACAGAAAGGTTTTTAGGCCGGTCTTAAAGAGACAGGGTCTGTGTTGCCCTTAGGTGGTCAGGGATCTGGTCCATAGGCGTGGAGCTGCCGAGCCAAAGGCCCGGTCGCCCATGGTGCGGAGCTTGGTGCTGGGGACCCGGAGGAGCTGTTTGATGATCTGAGGGTGCGGGTGGAGATTTGGGGAGTGATGAGGTCTTGTAGGTAGGGAGGTGCGTGTCCATTTATGCATTTATGTGTGAGGAGCAGGACTTTGTAGTCAATCTGGAACGAGACAGGGAGCCAGTGTAGGGAGTGCAGAATGGGTGTTATGTGCTCATACTTCCGGACTCTCATCAGGATCCTGGCAGCGCTGCTTTGGATGTATTGCAGCTTCTGGATGTTCTTGCCAGTGATGCCAGTGAATAGTGCGTTGCAGTCGTCCAGTCTTGAGGATATAAAGGCGTGGACGAGCTTCTCTGCATCTGACGGGTTAAAGTGGGCGGAGTTTGGAGATGTTTTTGAGATGATAAAACGAGATGCATAGGTGTTTTATATGGTCATTAAAGGACAGGTGTGGGTCAAACTTAACTCCCAGATTAGTGACTGTGGAGGAGAGGGGGGTGACCTGACCGTCGAAGGTGAGATGAGTTATGGAGGATGACTGAACCTGGTGTGGAGTGCCAACAAGGAGGGCTTCGGTTTTGCTGCTGTTTAACTGGAGAAAGTTGTTGCTCATCCACGCCTTCATCTCCCCAAGACAGGAGGTGAGACGTGACATGGCTGCAGAGGGGCTTGGGGCAGTTTTGATGTAGAGCTGTGTATCATCAGCATAACAGTGGAAAGACGTCCTATGTCTGCTGATGACACCACCGAGGGGGAGTTCAATGATTCCAGCGACAGCTGTACATGTTTAAGACTTTACTCAAAACGGAAGCTCGACAATGGCTACACGTCCTCCGTTCCTCTCGAACTCAAAGCGTTCACACATACGCACTGCTTAAAAAACTCAGAACCTTAAACAGGTTTAAACTAAGTAAGGCTCGTCGTAAGGTAGTAAGGATTTTGTTGATGAGCTCGTTTAGCCTTTAAGTTGCCATCCACCTTCGCTGAGAGCCCTCAGCAGAACAAGTGCAGATGTCCTCTTCTTAGTCAAGCAGTCAGCGAGCTGGTCCTCGGAGACTGAGGCCAGACTAAGTTGTGGTTGAGTTGTTCTGTGATGCGTCCGAGTGACCATGGCTACCTCCTTCTGGCTGTCTTGGTGTGTGAGGGGGTTCACTGTTCTCCTCACCATTTGTAGGCGTCTCTTCCTCACTTTCATTTTCAGTGTCATCGTTATTCTCATTGCAGCAGGTTCTGGTAATGTATGATGTTCAGTCCCGTCCAGCTGAATGTCCCTTTCTCCCAGCACTGCTTGTGGGCTCTCTACTTTTCTAAGCCTGGAGTGATGTACGCGAACGTAAGTGCCACCATGCCTCACAAATATCACCGCACCATCTTGGCCGATGACCACACCTGGACCTTTCCATTCTGTACAATCCAGCCGTCTGTAGTAGACTGTCCCCTGCTTCGTATCGTCATCAGTGGGCCGCAGTTGTTTACGAAGGGCTCTTTGGATCCTTTCAGAGGACTCGGCTTCTGTAAACGCTCTCCTTGCAGCATGTAATGTTGTGATATGCTGGGCTGTCCAAGTACTCATATCAGTACCTTCCAGAGCTGGCGGCTTATTAGTGAGAACTGAAGGCAGATTTGTGTTTTGTCCAAATACCAGCTGGTAGGGACTGTAGCCGTGCACGGTGTGGATAGAGTTCTTTGCCATCAGGGCTCAGTCTAGGCCCATCCTCCAGTCACATCCATTGTCCTTCACTTTCATCAGGATTTCAGTGAGGGTTTGATTCTGCCTTTCCAAAAGCCCATTGCTCCATGGGCTGTAAGCTGCAGTTGTTGAAGCTTTCAGCCATGTTCCTCATGTCTTCGTTGTTGAATTCACCCCCATAGTCACTGAACAGTCTGCGTGGAGGACCATGAACACTTATCCAGCAATGTAGAAAGTGCTTCACAATCTCTTTGGGTTTCTTGGTGGTGACGATGCTCCCTGCACTGAAGCGTGTGAAGCGGTCAATTGCATGCAGATACCACACTCCCGGCTCTAGCTCATGCAAATCCACAGCTACAGTTTCATTGTAGGTTGAGGCCATGGGCAAACCCACCGCAGGCTTTGGTTTGCTATATCTGATGCACGTCTCACAGTTTTCTACAATGTCCTTAATGCTGCGTTCACAGCGGTCGCGTTGATTTTTTGACGCGCGTCGAGATTACATACAAAGTCTCTGCACAGACGCGATGAGACTGGCGCGCCGCGATTTTGCGATGGCGCGTTGGACGCGTTATTGCAGTGCGGTGGACGCGGTGGACGCGTTGGACGCCGCAAAATCGCCAACGCGCGAGTTGAAATTTTTCAACTTCAGCGACATAATGGCGTGACGCTGTGGCGCGATAGCCTATCAGCGTTGAGTTGCTCCCCCTGTCATCACTGGCTTCCTGCCGTTGTTGAATCAGGAAATAAATCCTGTAGCCGTCTGTGTTCACCCAGAGCTCTGATACCTCATATCAACAGAGACCGGACCAAACTATGTGTATACATGTGTGTGTGTAAACCATACGGTACAAACAATGAACAGACGCCGTATTTACGTCTACGTGACGTTATTGAGTGCTGGTGGAGCTGCTACGATGTTAGCATAGCCTAGCACCGATCCATCAGAGCTCCATTGAGAAGACCAGTAACCTACAAATCACCATCATTACGTAGTTATTTCGGAGTCCCTTTTGTCGGTTTATTGCCGTTGAATCACAGCCAATCAGTTTATTTTGTGTTCCTACAGCTGTAGTAAACAGCGACCGGTGGCTTGCTAGACAGTGAATACAGCTCGATACAATCCACGGAGCTCCTCTGAACGATGTTATGAACCAGACATGACGGCGTTTGGCATTCCGATGTTTGAGGGACTTCCACACCACGTACAAAACACGTACAAAACACGTACAAACACGTCCTTATTCCTTTCACGGTTGACAGCGGAAAGAAATGGCGGCCAGATGAACGGCTTCCAGTCGATAAACCACGCCCCCTCTCCGGCGCTACGAGATTTTGCGGCGTTTGGTGTGAACACGACCGGCGGCGCGTTGGACGCGATTGTGCAGTGCGTCAAAACATCAACGCGACCGGTGTGAACGCAGCATAAGGATCGTGGTGCATTCATCATCAGCATCACCTGAGCAGGCCACTCGTTTCTTCAGTCTGTCAACAGAGGCGTGTCCAAATTGCTTGTGTAGTTTCAACAGAACCTTTGGTTTTTCTTTTGTTGTCATGTTTCCTGTCGGAGTGAGAATATCATCCTCATTCTGGGGCTCATGTTCATCTGGGTTACTCACATCTCTGATGTTCACGCAGTAATGTCCTGAAGATGTTGGTTGCATTCTTCAACATCTGTCACTTTCTCATCCTCCGTCACGTTCATTTTTGTGAGGACAGTCTTTTGCTCGGTGATATGTGCTTTGGCAGACTGCACATCTTGATCTTCTCCCGTATCTGTCCAGTGGATTCGTCCCTTGGACAGCCGCATGGATCTGTGGGCTTGACCTCAGAATCAGACCGTACCTGACGTTACTTTCACGCTTGCCGGTAAACCGTGTGTAGTAGGCAGAGTCGGCAGCACCCCCCCCCACACACGGAGGTCATCAGCTCCTTCTTGTGGAGAATTATCGCCAAAGATTCTCTTCAAGGCTGACTTCATGTTTACAAACGAAAGCGCTTACCGCGTGTCCAAAGCTAACTGTTTGTCTTTAACATCGAGTCCTGCAGCATCTGGAAGCTCCATCTTGAACTTACGTATTCTGTGGTACCGGCGCTCAAACTCGACAATGTAATCGACCACGGAGACGCCATGTTCTCTTGTGATCCGGTCAAACTCTGTGTACGCCTCGTACTGGTGATCAGTTTCCACTTTCAAAAACACAGCGTCCGTTTCGTGATTAGTACATTCATTCCTTCATTGTCGTTCAAATCCTCTGCGGCAACTTCTACTGCACTTTCCCTCGCTCTTCCCGTCAGCGATAAAGCGACCGCCGAGGCCTGCTCCTTCTCCTCGAGGTCCGTCACCAGCGTCCAAATTTCAACCTCATTTTTTTTAGCTCTCGTAAGACTTCTTCTCGTCAAACGGCGGCCGAACTTTGTAATTGCCAGCCGCCATCCTCTGCTACCATGTTAATTCAATAACTCCAGCGACAACTGTACATGTTTCAGACTTTACTTAAAACTTACGCACGACATCAACAACAATGGCCACACGTCTTCCGTTCCTCTAGAAGCGTTACACAAATGCGCACTGGTAAATTCAGAGTGACTGGACGGCAGAAGACAAACTGGATCACTACCTCACTCCGGAGAAGGGAGGAAAAGGAGCAGTGGTTTGGACAGGACACTGGGAACGCTGGACACACCGTCTCTTTGTGTTTCTGGAAACAGACAGAAACTTCACTATGTTAATCATCACGACTAAAAACTTTAGACTGGACTTCAGAATGTGGACGGCAGCTTCACAGAACGATAGTGCAGTCTATGGCTGGACCATATATCCATAACATAATGTTGTTATCTTGCACAAGTGAACTTACCAGACTGCTCTAGCTGTTCCATTATTTGCCTTTACCCACTTAGATGCTGATCACTCCGAAAAGCGCCACTAAAGGTGCTCCCGCTTCAAAAACCGTGGTAAAGCTAGTCCCCAATCCTCTGCAACTAGTCCCCAATCCTCTGCAACTAGTCCCCAATCCTCTGCAACTAGTCCCCAATCCTCTGCAACTAGTCCCCAATCCTCTGCAACTAGTCCCCAGACCTCTGCAACTAGTCCCCAATCCTCTGCAACTAGTCCCCATACCTCTGCAACTAGTCCCCAATCCTCTGCAACTAGTCCCCAATCCTCTGCAACTAGTCCCCAATCCTCTGCAACTAGTCCCCAGACCTCTGCAACTAGTCCCCAATCCTCTGCAACTAGTCCCCAATCCTCTGCAACTAGTCCCCAGACCTCTGCAACTAGTCCCCAATCCTCTGCAACTAGTCCCCAATCCTCTGCAACTAGTCCCCAGACCTCTGCAACTAGTCCCCAATCCTCTGCAACTAGTCCCCAGACCTCTGCAACTAGTCCCAATCCTCTGCAACTAGTCCCAATCCTCTGCAACTAGTCCCCAGACCTCTGCAACTAGTCCCCAATCCTCTGCAACTAGTCCCCAGACCTCTGCAACTAGTCCCCAATCCTCTGCAACTAGTCCCCAATCCTCTGCAACTAGTCCCCAGACCTCTGCAACTAGTCCCAATCCTCTGCAACTAGTCCCCAATCCTCTGCAACTAGTCCCCAGACCTCTGCAACTAGTCCCAGACCTCTGCAACTAGTCCCCAATCCTCTGCAACTAGTCTCCAGACCTCTGCAACTAGTCCCCAGACCTCTGCAACTAGTCCCCAGACCTCTGCAACTAGTCCCCAAACCTCTGAAACTAGTCCCCAATCCTCTGCAACTAGTCCCCAATCCTCTGCAACTAGTCCCCAGACCTCTGAAACTAGTCCCCAGACCTCTGCAGCTAGTCCCCAATCCTCTGCAACTAGTACCCAATCCTCTGCAACTAGTCCCCAGACCTCTGCAACTAGTCCCAATCCTCTGCAACTAGTCCCCAATCCTCTGCAACTAGTCCCCAGACCTCTGCAACTAGTCCCAGACCTCTGCAACTAGTCCCCAATCCTCTGCAACTAGTCTCCAGACCTCTGCAACTAGTCCCCAGACCTCTGCAACTAGTCCCCAGACCTCTGCAACTAGTCCCCAGACCTCTGAAACTAGTCCCCAATCCTCTGCAACTAGTCCCCAATCCTCTGCAACTAGTCCCCAGACCTCTGAAACTAGTCCCCAGACCTCTGCAGCTAGTCCCCAATCCTCTGCAACTAGTCCCCAATCCTCTGCAACTAGTCCCCAGACCTCTGCAGCTAGTCCCCAGACCTCTGTAACTAGTCCCCAGACCTCTGCAACTAGTCCCAGACCTCTGCAACTAGTCCCCAGACCTCTGCAACTAGTCCCCAGACCTCTGCAACTAGTCCCCAGACCTCTGCAACTAGTCCCAATCCTCTGCAACTAGTCCCCAGACCTCTGAAACTAGTCCCCAGACCTCTGCAGCTAGTCCCCAATCCTCTGCAACTAGTCCCCAATCCTCTGCAACTAGTCCCCAGACCTCTGCAGCTAGTCCCCAGACCTCTGCAGCTAGTCCCCTATCCTCTGCAACTAGTCCCCAGACCTCTGCAGCTAGTCCCCACACCTCTGCAGCTAGTCCCCAGACATCTGAACTAGTCCCCAATCCTCTACAACTAGTCCCCAGACCTCTGCAACTAGTCCCCAATCATCCACTGCAGCTAGTCCACTGGCTTCTGCAACTAGTCCTCAGACCTCTACAGCAAGTCTCCAGAACTGGAGCTAGTCTACTTGCAGATTGGTCAGCAGTGATGTCATGAGATACCTGCAGGTCGGTCAGAGGCATCTTGGTCATGCAGAACTCGCAGCTGGTCTCTCTGTGTTTGCATTTCCAGCTCAGGTGGTCTGGAATCTCTTTCCTCATCATTCGCTCTTTACATTTACCCAACGGACAAGGAACCTCGAAGAACGGACACACATTCAGGTGGTCCTACAGACAGACAAGTGAGAGACAGAAAGGAAGACTGAGTTGTCTTGATATGATCAAACCTGGTCATCAATTGCACGTGGACACCTGGGGGTCCTTTGTTGTTTTTAGTCAACTGTTAACGGTGTTTGAGGTACACATATAGGATTTATACAGCACACTCTACAGCCAATCAAAGAGCAGGATGCTCTTGTTTTTCTTACAGGTATCTGCTGGAGACTCATCTGCTCCTCACAGCCGTTTGCTTCACTGCGACAGTAAACCTTCAGCGCCATGATCTCACGATGGCAGCAAACGTCTCTGAAGATCTGAAAAATAAACACAGTTCAGTAACTCATCAATTAATAAATGATGATGATTCATGAATTAATGACCTCTGCCCACCTTGTCTTTGAACAGAGGCTCCATGTCAGCTGGACATACCGGGGTTGGATGACTACAGGATGAAAGAGGACATTAATTCAACTGAAGAGAGAGAGAAAGGTTGACAACCTGCTGGTCAGAGCATGAACTGCAACCTCCACCTGTTACATGACATTCAATGGACAGAAACTTTTGTCCTAAACAACTTACAATAAGTGCATTCAAATCATAACAGGGAGTATATCACTGAGAACAAACAATTGATAAGTGTGTTCAGTACGTGTTCAGTACGTGTATAGTACGTGTTTATTACGTGTTTATTACGCGTTTATTATGTGTTTAGTGTGTGTTTATTATGTGTTTAGTGTGTGTTTATTATGTGTTTAGTATGTGTTTAGTATGTGTTTAGTATGTGTTTAGTATGTGTTTAGTGTGTGTTTATTATGTGTTTAGTATGTGTTTAGTATGTGTTTATTATGTGTTTAGTGTGTGTTTATTATGTGTTTAGTGTGTGTTTATTATGTGTTTAGTATGTGTTTAGTATGTGTTTAGTGTGTGTTTATTATGTGTTTAGTATGTGTTTAGTGTGTCTTTATTATGTGTTTAGTGTGTGTTTATTATGTGTTTAGTGTGTGTTTATTATGTGTTTAGTGTGTGTTTATTATGTGTTTAGTATGTGTTTAGTGTGTGTTTAGTATGTGTTTAGTATGTGTTTAGTATGTGTTTAGTGTGTGTTTATTATGTGTTTAGTATGTGTTTAGTATGTGTTTAGTATGTGTTTAGTATGTGTTTAGTGTGTGTTTATTATGTGTTTAGTATGTGTTTAGTATGTGTTTATTATGTGTTTAGTGTGTGTTTATTATGTGTTTAGTGTGTGTTTATTATGTGTTTAGTATGTGTTTAGTATGTGTTTAGTGTGTGTTTATTATGTGTTTAGTATGTGTTTAGTGTGTCTTTATTATGTGTTTAGTGTGTGTTTATTATGTGTTTAGTGTGTGTTTAGTATGTGTTTAGTGTGTGTTTATTATGTGTTTAGTATGTGTTTAGTGTGTCTTTATTATGTGTTTAGTGTGTGTTTATTATGTGTTTAGTGTGTGTTTATTATGTGTTTAGTATGTGTTTAGTATGTGTTTAGTATGTGTTTAGTATGTGTTTAGTGTGTGTTTATTATGTGTTTAGTATGTGTTTAGTGTGTCTTTATTATGTGTTTAGTGTGTGTTTAGTATGTGTTTAGTGTGTGTTTATTATGTGTTTAGTATGTGTTTAGTGTGTCTTTATTATGTGTTTAGTGTGTGTTTATTATGTGTTTAGTGTGTGTTTATTATGTGTTTAGTATGTGTTTAGTATGTGTTTAGTATGTGTTTAGCATGTGTAAAGACCGCAGAACATAAACACGTTCAGGTCTACGAGAAATCAGGTACTTAGGTTTGAATTTATTCTTGAAGCTGAAAGATTATGGAGCACAAACACCTGTAAAGCATTTCCTGTCTAACAGTCTCTCTTTCTCTTACCTGAGGATGTCGTTGATGCAGCTCTGACAGAAGCGGTGTCCACATTCTGTCTGGCGGGGCTGACACAGGACCAGGCTGCAGGTCTCGCAGCAGTATTTGGCTTCTGGAGTTAATACAAAGTGATCTCTGAATCCTCCGTGAAGAGGCAGGAAACCTGCAGGGACACCTGAACACAGAGAGACACCTGAGTTTACCCTGAACACAGAGACACACCTGAGTTCATCCTGAACACAGAGACACACCTGAGTTCATCCTGAACACAGAGACACACCTGAGTTCATCCTGAACACAGAGACACACCTGAGTTCATCCTGAACACAGAGACACACCTGAGTTTACCCTGAACACAGAGAGACACCTGAGTTTACCCTGAACACAGAGACACACCTGAGTTCAGCCTGAACACAGAGACACACCTGAGTTCATCCTGAACACAGAGACACACCTGAGTTCAGCCTGAACACAGAGACACACCTGAACACAGAGACACACCTGAGTTCATCCTGAACACAGAGACACACCTGAGTTTACCCTGAACACAGAGACACACCTGAACACAGAGACACACCTGAGTTCATCCTGAACACAGAGACACACCTGAGTTCAGCCTGAACACAGAGACACACCTGAACACAGAGACACACCTGAGTTCATCCTGAACACAGAGACACACCTGAGTTCAGCCTGAACACAGAGACACACCTGAGTTCACCCTGAACACAGAGAGACACCTGAGTTCAGCCTGAACACAGAGACACACCTGAGTTCATCCTGAACACAGAGACACACCTGAGTTCAGCCTGAACACAGAGACACACCTGAGTTCATCCTGAACACAGAGACACACCTGAGTTTACCCTGAACACAGAGACACACCTGAGTTCAGCCTGAACACAGAGACACACCTGAGTTCACTCAGCCTGAACACAGAGACACACCTGAGTTCACTCAGCCTGAACACAGAGACACACCTGAGTTCAGCCTGAACACAGAGACACACCTGAGTTCATCCTGAACACAGAGACACACCTGAGTTCATCCTGAA
>NC_136649.1:24421723-24426723 GCF_949748355.1 Melanostigma gelatinosum | reverse complement strand
TTACAGTAGAACTCAGCAGAGTTACAGCAGAACTCTAGAACTCACTAGAGTTACAGTATAACTCAGTAGAACACAGTAGAGTTACCTAGAACTCACTAGAGTTACAGTAGAACTCAGCAGAGTTACAGTAGAACTCAGTAGAGTTACAGTAGAACACAGTGGACCTCGGCAGAGTTACAGTAGAACTCAGTAGAGTTACAGCAGAGTTACAGTAGAACTCAGTAGAGTTAGAGTCGAACACAGTAGAGTTACAGTAGAACTCTAGAACTCAGTAGAGTTACAGTAGAACTCACTCGAGTTACAGTAGAACACAGTAGAGTTACAGTAGAACACAGTAGAGTTACAGTCGAACTCAGTATAGTTACAGTAGAACACAGTAGTTACAGCAGAGTTACAGTAGAACACAGTAGAGTTACAGTCGAACTCAGTATAGTTACAGTAGAACACAGTAGTTACAGCAGAGTTACAGTAGAACTCAGTAGAGTTACAGTAGAACACAGTATAGTTACAGTAGAGTTACAATATAACTCAGCAGTTACAGTGGAACACAGTAGAGTTACAGCAGAGTTACAGTAGAACTCAGTAGAACACAGTAGAGTTACAGTAGAACTCAGTAGTTACAGTAGAACACAGTAGTTACAGTACTGCAACAAAGTAGAACTCAGTTACAGTATAACTAAGTAGAGTTAGGGTATAACTCAGTAGAGTTAGAGTAGAACACAGTAGAGTTAGAGTAGAACACAGTAGAGTTACAGTAGAACACAGTAGAGTTACAGTAGTTACAGTAGAACACAGTAGTTACTGTATAACTCAGTAGATTTAGAGTAGAACACAGTAGAGTTAGAGTAGAACACAGTAGAGTTAGAGTAGAACACAGTAGAACTCAGTAGATTTAGAGTAGAACACAGTAGAGTGAGAGTAGAACACAGTAGAGTTAGAGTAGAACACAGTAGAGTTACAGTAGAACACAGTAGTTACAGTAGAACTCAGTAGTTACAGTAGAACACAGTAGTTACTGTATAACTCAGTAGATTTAGAGTAGAACACAGTAGAACTCAGAAAAGAGTGACAGTATAGTGAAAGTAGATCACAGTAGAACACAGTACAATGACAGTAGAAAGAAGAGTGAGAGTAAATGAGTGAGAATGAGCTTTCATGATCGATCACAGAAAGTCAGCAGAACTCTGTTCGAGCAGACAGAGGATTCTGGGATTAGTAGTAAGCATGAAAACGTCTCCTCACCTCTTTTGTTTCCGTGGCAGTGAACTCCTCCTCCTCAGCAGTACACTCCTCCATCTTGTCCTCCTCTCCTCCTCCCCTGTCTCCCCCATCCGTCCCGTGTTCGGCCTCCCACTCCAGAAGAACCTCATCCAGGTTAAACCTCCGTCTGTAGTTCACCAGGAAGTTCTTCACCTGAACCACCGACTTGTTACCAATCACATCTGAGATTGCCTGGAAGTCCCGCCCATACTTCCTGATGGCTGCGTGTCATTGGACGAGAGGGAGAGAGTCAGTGACCAATCACTGACTGAGAGGTTTAAGTGATCAAGGTTTAATTCATTCAGATGTGTCTCAGTCTACCTGGGTAAAGGTAGTTCAGGTGTCCCAGTCTACCTGGGTACAGGTAGTTCAGGTGTCTCAGTCTACCTGGGTACAGGTAGTTCAGGTGTCTCAGTCTACCTGGGTACAGGTAGTTCAGGTGTCTCAGTCTACCTGGGTACAGGTAGTTCAGGTGTCCCAGTCTACCTGGGTAAAGGTAGTTCAGGTGTCTCAGTCTACCTGGGTACAGGTAGTTCAGGTGTCCCAGTCTACCTGGGTAAAGGTAGTTCAGGTGTCTCAGTCTACCTGGGTAAAGGTAGTTCAGGTGTCTCAGTCTACCTGGGTAAAGGTAGTTCAGGTGTCCCAGTCTACCTGGGTACAGGTAGTTCAGGTTTCCCAGTCTACCTGGGTACAGGTAGTTCAGGTGTCCCAGTCTACCTGGGTACAGGTAGTTCAGGTGTCTCAGTCTACCTGGGTACAGGTAGTTCAGGTGTCCCAGTCTACCTGGGTAAAGGTAGTTCAGGTGTCTCAGTCTACCTGGGTAAAGGTAGTTCAGGTGTCTCAGTCTACCTGGGTAAAGGTAGTTCAGGTGTCCCAGTCTACCTGGGTACAGGTAGTTCAGGTGTCCCAGTCTACCTGGGTAAAGGTAGTTCAGGTGTCTCAGTCTACCTGGGTACAGGTAGTTCAGGTGTCCCAGTCTACCTGGGTACAGGTAGTTCAGGTGTCCCAGTCTACCTGGGTACAGGTAGTTCAGGTGTCCCAGTCTACCTGGGTACAGGTAGTTCAGGTGTCCCAGTCTACCTGGGTAAAGGTAGTTCAGGTGTCCCAGTCTACCTGGGTACAGGTAGTTCAGGTGTCCCAGTCTACCTGGGTACAGGTAGTTCAGGTGTCCCAGTCTACCTTGGTACAGGTAGTTCAGGTGTCTCAGTCTACCTGGGTAAAGGTAGTTCAGGTGTCCCAGTCTACCTAGGTACAGGTAGTTCAGGTGTCCCAGTCTACCTGGGTAAAGGTAGTTCAGGTGTCTCAGTCTACCTGGGTACAGGTAGTTCAGGTGTCCCAGTCTACCTGGGTACAGGTAGTTCAGGTGTCCCAGTCTACCTGGGTACAGGTAGTTCAGGTGTCCCAGTCTACCTGGGTACAGGTAGTTCAGGTGTCCCAGTCTACCTGGGTAAAGGTAGTTCAGGTGTCCCAGTCTACCTGGGTAAAGGTAGTTCAGGTGTCCCAGTCTACCTGGGTACAGGTAGTTCAGGTGTCCCAGTCTACCTGGGTACAGGTAGTTCAGGTGTCCCAGTCTACCTGGGTACAGGTAGTTCAGGTGTCCCAGTCTACCTGGGTACAGGTAGTTCAGGTGTCCCAGTCTACCTGGGTAAAGGTAGTTCAGGTGTCCCAGTCTACCTGGGTAAAGGTAGTTCAGGTGTCCCAGTCTACCTGGGTACAGGTAGTTCAGGTGTCCCAGTCTACCTGGGTACAGGTAGTTCAGGTGTCCCAGTCTACCTGGGTAAAGGTAGTTCAGGTGTCCCAGTCTACCTGGGTAAAGGTAGTTCAGGTGTCCCAGTCTACCTGGGTACAGGTAGTTCACACATTACCTTGTACAGCGAGCAGCTGCTCCTCTGTGGTCCAACGAGTGTTAAACTTTTGATTCACCTGAAGCAAGAAAACAACATGAAAACACAAAGCAACTACAGCAACACCAACAGGCAACACACATTGTGTATTTCTGCATTGCCGTAGTTACCTCAGGCTGTCTGTACTCGTTGACTCCTGAGCTGATTTTATCTTTCAGAGAGCCGTTCGACTGTTTGATGGTCTGAATCTGAAACAAAGAGACACAGGTGAGAGAGACACGGTGACCCCCCACCGTCACCCACAGAAGAAGAGAGAGACAGACGGGTAGACAGACAGGTAGACTGACCTGTCTCTTTATGGAGACCAGTTGACCGTCCAGTTGTCTGATGAGTCCCTGAGCAGACGAAGACGAGAGAGAAACAACGTCCTGCTGATTCAAGAACATTCCTTTGGGAGGACGTTTCTTCAACCGCTGAGACGCCTTGCTACCTGTCTGCAGGTAGAAGAGAGACAGGTACACACACAGAGAGACAGCTTACTACTGCCTGACACACCCACAGACAGAGAGAGAGAGAGACAGAGAGAGACAGAGAGACAGACAGAGAGAGAGACAGAGAGACAGAGAGAGAGACAGACAGAGAGAGAAAGAGACAGACAGAGAGAGACAGAGAGACAGACAGAGAGACAGAGAGAGAGACAGACAGAGAGAGAGAGACAGAGAGAGAGAGACAGAGAGACAGACAGAGAGAGAGCGACAGAGACAGACAGAGAGAGAGCGACAGAGAGACAGACAGAGAGAGAGCGACAGAGACAGACAGAGAGAGAGCGACAGAGAGACAGACAGAGAGAGAGAGACAGAGAGACAGACAGAGAGAGAGCGACAGAGACAGACAGAGAGAGAGACAGACAGAGAGAGACAGACAGAGAGAGAGACAGACAGATAGACAGATTGTTACCTTTGGTCCAGAAGCTGGTTTGACCTCTGACCTCTCTGATCCAGAACTCAGCTGAAACAAAAACCAGTAAACAAACCGTCAGTAAACAAACAGTCAGTAAACAAACCGTCAGTAAACAGTAAACAAACCTCCTTCTTGTCGTCTTTATTTGGGTCGACCTCAAAGTCAATAGGAGGATTTATGTTTCTCTCCTCAACTTCCTCTTCGCTGAAAGATTTAAAAATATTTATTAGAATTCAACAAACTTGTTGCATCCCCGTAATGTTGTCGTCGTGTTCCCCGCCGTGTCACCCGCCGTGTCCCCCGTCGTGTCACCCGTAATGTTGCTGTCGTGTCACCTGTAATGTCCCCCGTCGTGTCACCCGTAATGTTGCTGTCGTGTCACCTGTAATGTTGTCGTCATGTTCCCCGTCGTGTCACCCGTAATGTTGTCGTCGTGTTCCCCGTCATGTCACCCATAATGTTGTCGTCGTGTTCCCCGTCGTGTCACCTGTAATGTTGTTGTCGTGTCACCCGTAATGTTGTCGTCATGTTCCCCGTCGTGTCACCCGTAATGTTGTCGTCATGTTCCCCGTCGTGTCACCCGTAATGTTGTCGTCGTGTTCCCCGTCGTGTCACCCATAATGTTGTCGTCGTGTCACCCGTAATGTTGTCGTCGTGTTCCCCGTCGTGTCACACGTAATGTTGTCGTCATGTCACCCGTCGTGTCACCCGTAATGTTGCTGTCGTGTCACCTGTAATGTTGTCGTCATGTTCCCCGTCGTGTCACCCGTAATGTTGTCGTCGTGTTCCCCGTCGTGTCACCCGTAATGTTGTCGTCGTGTTCCCCGTCGTGTCACCCATAATGTTGTCGTCGTGTCACCCGTAATGTTCTCGTCGTGTTCCCCGTCGTGTCACCTGTAATGTTGCTGTCGTGTCACCTGTAATGTTGTCGTCATG
>NC_136649.1:24391723-24416723 GCF_949748355.1 Melanostigma gelatinosum | reverse complement strand
GGACAATCGGATCATAATCTGATATTATTGACACCCAGCTACTCTCCTTGAATCCGGAAGCTGCCAGTTACGTCCACGTCTGTTGGTGTGTGACGGAGGATGCATGTGAACCGTTCAGAGGGTGCTTTGAGTGCACTGACTGGACTGTTTCTGGAGGATGACAATGATCTGGACAGCATCTCTGATAAAGTCACCAGTTATATTAATTACTGTGTCGAGAATATCATTCCCTGTAAACAAATAAAAACTTTCCCTAATAACAAACCTTGGGTGACAAGGGAGATCAAAGCTGCTATTAATAGGAAGAAAACTGCTTTCCTCAGCGACAAAGACATGATTAAAACTGCCCAAAAGGAATTAAAAGCAATAATCAAACAGGGTAAGAGTAAATATAAGGAAAGGGTTGAAGGACAGATGTCCAACAGTAACACAAGGGGCCTCTGGAACGGCATCAAATCTATTACTGGTTATGGGACCAGCTCTGCAAGCGTCCCTGGTGCTGGGATCAATGTAAATGAAGCAAACCAGTTCTTTGCGAGGTTTGATGAATTAGATTTCTCTGCATCTCACGAGAGCATCCTCTCTTCTCTTGCACCGAGTAGTCCTGAGGACTGTAGCCCAGCTATTGGACTAAATGTTGAGGAGGTTCGACAGCAGCTAAAGCGCCTTAAGGTGAACAAGGCAGCAGGCCCCGACGGTGTCCATCCACACCCTTAAGGTCTGCGCCGACCAGCTGTGCTCAGTCCTTCATTTGATCTTTTCCTTGTCTCTGTCTTCATCGGAAATTCCAGTAATGTGGAAAACATCTTGTTTAGTCCCAATCCCAAAGAAAAGCAGTGTGAGGAGTCACGGTCTTACTAACCTGAGACCTATAGCTCTGACGTCGCACATAATGAAATGTTTTGAAAGGGTTGTCCTGGGTCACCTGAGTACACATGTCTCAGTCTTCCAAGATCCTTTGCAGTTTGCATACAGGAAGGGTGTAGGGGTAGATGATGCACTACTTTTTATGCTCCACACTATTTATAGTCATCTTGCAACAACTGCCAGCTCTGTTCGGATCATGTTCTTTGACTTTCCAGTGCTTTTAATACAATCCAACCGCACCTGTTAGCTAAAAAACGTATGACTTTTAAACTGCACAATACAACTGTTGCTTGGGTTTTGGATTACCTTCTGTCTCGACCACAGTTTGTCAGGCTTGATAACAAACTGTCTGACACCATCTTAACTAAAACTGGAGCACCACAGGGAACAGTTTCATCCCCCTTTTTATTCTCACTCTATACAGCTGACTACAGGCAGAGCCATGTGTCCTGTAACATCCAGAAGTTCTCAGATGACACTGCTCTGGTTGCTCTACTTACCCGAGGCAACGACCTGGCCTACAAACGGGAGGTTGAATCATTTGTCAGCTGGTGTGATGAAAACTTTTTAAAACTAAATGTTGGAAAGACCAAAGAGCCGGTCATTGATTTTAGAAGGAAGAAGGAGGAGGTCTCCCTAGTGACTATTGCAGGTCAGCAGATAGAGATAGTCCAGTCGTATGAATATCTCGGGGTCTATCTGGACAGTAAATTAAAGTGGAAGAACACTGATGCTGTTCTTAAAAAGGCTCAGTCAAGACTCTTCTTCCTGAGGAAGCTTAGATCCTTTGACATCAGCAGGAAGCTTCTTCATGTTTCCTATCAGGGGATCTTGGCTCGTGTTCTTTTTGATGCTGTGCTCTGCTGGGGGGGCATCACTGTGGATGATAAAAACAGGATCAATAAGATGATCACAAAGGCTGGCTCAGTGATTGGTCTAACCCCAGACTCACTAGAGGTCACTGTTGAAAAGCGAACAAGGGCCAAGTTAAAAACAATTGTCTTGTATGAAGGCCGTGCACTACACGGTGTCTTCAATGGATTCCGAAGCTCATTGAGTGAGAGACTCAGGATGCCTCAGTGTTCTACTGAACCACTAAGAAGCTCATTGAGTGAGAGACTCAGGACGCCTCAGTGTTCTACTGAACCACTAAGAAGCTCATTGAGTGAGAGACTCAGGATGCCTCAGTGTTCTACTGAACCACTAAGAAGCTCATTGAGTGAGAGACTCAGGACGCCTCAGTGTTCTACTGAACCACTAAGAAGCTCTTTGAGAGAGACTCAGGACTCCTCAGAGTTCTACTGAACCACTAAGAAGCTCATTGAATGAGAGACTCAGGACGCCTCAGAGTTCTACTGAACCACTAAGAAGCTCATTGAGTGAGAGACTCAGGACGCCTCAGAGTTCTACTGAACCACTAAGAAGCTCTTTGAAAGAGACTCAGGACGCCTCAGAGTTCTACTGAACCACTAAGAAGCTCATTGAGTGAGAGACTCAGGACGCCTCAGAGTTCTACTGAACCACTAAGAAGCTCATTGAGTGAGAGACTCAGGACGCCTCAGAGTTCTACTGAACCACTAAGAAGCTCTTTGAAAGAGACTCAGGACGCCTCAGAGTTCTACTGAACCACTAAGAAGCTCATTGAGTGAGAGACTCAGGACGCCTCAGAGTTCTACTGAACCACTAAGAAGCTCATTGAGTGAGAGACTCAGGACTCCTCAGAGTTCTACTGAACCACTAAGAAGCTCTTTGAGAGAGACTCAGGACGCCTCAGAGTTCTACTGAACCACTAAGAAGCTCATTGAGTGAGAGACTCAGGACGCCTCAGAGTTCTACTGAACCACTAAGAAGCTCTTTGAAAGAGACTCAGGACGCCTCAGAGTTCTACTGAACCACTAAGAAGCTCATTGAGTGAGAGACTCAGGACGCCTCAGAGTTCTACTGAACCACTAAGAAGCTCTTTGAGAGAGACTCAGGACGCCTCAGAGTTCTACTGAACCACTAAGAAGCTCTTTGAGAGAGACTCAGGACGCCTCAGAGTTCTACTGAACCACTAAGAAGCTCTTTGAGTGAGAGACTCAGAACGCCTCAGAGTTCTACTGAACCACTAAGAAGCTCTTTGAGAGAGACTCAGGACGCCTCAGAGTTCTACTGAACCACTAAGAAGCTCTTCCGTTCCAGCAGCAGTCCGATTCTTTAATGAACACCTTTAGAGGTTTTTATCTTTCTGATGTCGATCATGTTTTATATGGCATTGTCTGGTGTTATTGATCCTTTGTAATATGTTTTTGTCTGCTGTGTACTGTGTTGTTGTGTACTGTGGACTGTGTCGTCTGTATGAGTTTTTGGGTGGCAAAAGAGTTTCCCCACTGGGGATTAATAAAGTTTTATAATGTAATGTAATGTAATGTTATATATATATATATATATATATATATATATATATATATATATATATATATATATATATATATATATATATATATATATATATCGCTGACTCTGAAGTTTTGACCCTCATTGTTGTTACATGAGTGGGATCTGATTGGTCCAGCTCTAACATGAGCTGGTGTATGATTGGTTCTCATGTAAAATGTTTCAGTTCCAGTTGGTGACCAGCAGAGAGCGCTCTTCATCATGTTAATATTCAGTGTTTGATGATGAAGATGTGATACTAAGGTTACATCTTTATAGATGAAATGTATTGATTTTAAGAAATGTTTCATCGTGTTTTTTTATAATTGAACTGATAAAGATGAATATTAACTTCATATTCTTACAATTATCATGAATACTGGAGTTTTAAGTACTGTAAAATATATAGTACCTCTAAACTGTACTCCAGTACAGTACTAGTACCTCCAAACTGTACTCCAGTACAGTACCAGTACCTCCAAACTGTACTCCGGTATCGTACTAGTACCTATAAAGTGTACTAGCTATTTATACATTAAAATATTTATTAAAAACAACACGTTTACTACAATACCTCTGTAGACCACATGTACTTTGTGTAATTATGAAATTTACTAGAACGGAGTCACGTGACTGCTGATCAGCTGATCAGTGTTATGAGCTGTTGACTGTGTTCATCTGAAGGCCGCTATGTTCGCTATGTGAGACACTCAATCTACCCCCCCCCCCCCCCACCCCCCCCACACACACACCACTCCAGAAACAAACATCCACACATGGAGCTGATGGGGGGGGGGCAGCAAGACAAGCAGGAAAACAAGACTCAGATCACTGGGGGGACACTATAAAAGTGAGAAGGAGCTGAGGACGGAGGTTTGACTGAGAGACAGACGGTTTCTGGCTGCAGGCTGAACCAGGATCAGAAGGTTTATACAGTTTCTCAGTTGGATTTCAGGGACTCCTTCAGACCAGGTGTGTCTCGTGTCTCCTTTAGACCAGGTGTGTCTCGTGTCTCCTTTAGACCAGGTGTGTCTCGTGACTCCTTCAGACCAGGTGTGTCTCTCGTCTCCTTTAGACCAGGTGTGTCTCTCGTCTCCTTTAGACCAGGTGTGTCTCTCGTCTCCTTTAGACCAGGTGTGTCTTGTGTCTCCTTTAGACCAGGTGTGTCTTGTGTCTCCTTTAGACCAGGTGTGTCTCTTGTCTCCTTTAGACCAGGTGTGTCTTGTGTCTCCTTTAGACCAGGTGTGTCTCTTGTCTCCTTTAGACCAGGTGTGTCTCTTGTCTCCTACAGACCAGGTGTGTCTCGTGTCTCCTTTAGACCAGGTGTGTCTCTTGTCTCCTACAGACCAGGTGTGTCTCTTGTCTCATTTAGACCAGGTGTGTCTCTTGTCTCCTTCAGACCAGGTGTGTCTTGTGTCTCCTTTAGACCAGGTGTGTCTCGTGACTCCTTCAGACCAGGTGTGTCTCTTGTCTCCTTCAGACCAGGTGTGTCTCTTGTCTCCTACAGACCAGGTGTGTCTCTTGTCTCCTTCAGACCAGGTGTGTCTCGTGTCTCCTTTAGACCAGGTGTGTCTCGTGTCTCCTACAGACCAGGTGTGTATCATGTCTCCTTCAGACCAGGTGTGTCTCATGTCTCCTTCAGACCAGGTGTGTCTCGTGTCTCCTACAGACCAGGTGTGTATCATGTCTCCTACAGACCAGGTGTGTATCATGTCTCCTTCAGACCAGGTGTGTATCATGTCTCCTTCAGACCAGGTGTGTCTCATGTCTCCTTCAGACCAGGTGTGTCTCTTGTCTCCTACAGACCAGGTGTGTCTCTTGTCTCCTACAGACCAGGTGTGTCTCTTGCCTCCTTTAGACCAGGTATGTCTCTTGTCTCCTTCAGACCAGGTGTGTCTCTTGTCTCCTTTAAACCAGGTATGTCTCTTGTCTCCTTTAGACCAGGTGTGTCTCGTGTCTCCTTTAGACCAGGTGTGTCTCGTGTCTCCTTTAGACCAGGTGTGTCTCTTGTCTCCTTTAGACCAGGTGTGTCTCTTGTCTCCTTTAGACCAGGTATGTCTCTTGTCTCCTTTAGACCAGGTATGTCTCTTGTCTCCTTCAGACCAGGTGTGTCTCTTGTCTCCTTTAAACCAGGTATGTCTCTTGTCTCCTTTAGACCAGGTGTGTCTCTTGTCTCCTTCAGACCAGGTGTGTCTCTTGTATCCTTTAAACCAGGTATGTCTCTTGTCTCCTTCAGACCAGGTGTGTCTCTTGTCTCCTTTAAACCAGGTATGTCTCTTGTCTCCTTTAGACCAGGTGTGTCTCTTGTCTCCTTCAGACCAGGTATGTCTCTTGTCTCCTTTAGACCAGGTGTGTCTCGTGTCTCCTTTAGACCAGGTGTGTCTCTCGTCTCCTTTAGACCAGGTGTGTCTTGTGTCTCCTTTAGACCAGGTGTGTCTTGTGTCTCCTTTAGACCAGGTGTGTCTTGTGTCTCCTTTAGACCAGGTGTGTCTCTTGTCTCCTTTAGACCAGGTATGTCTCTTGTCTCCTACAGACCAGGTGTGTCTTGTGTCTCCTTTAGACCAGGTGTGTCTCTTGTCTCCTACAGACCAGGTGTGTCTCTTGTCTCCTTTAGACCAGGTGTGTCTCTTGTCTCCTTTAGACCAGGTGTGTCTCTTGTCTCCTTTAGACCAGGTGTGTCTCTTGTATCCTTTAGACCAGGTGTGTCTCTTGTCTCCTTTAGACCAGGTGTGTCTCTTGTCTCCTTTAGACCAGGTGTGTCTCTTGTCTCCTTTAGACCAGGTGTGTCTTGTGTCTCCTACAGACCAGGTGTGTGTTGTGTCTCTTACAGACCAGGTGTTTCTCGTGTCTCCCCAGGTCTGTCTCAGGTGTGTCATCATGCCGTGGCTGCTGTCCTCTCGGGTGGAGCGTCTGTCCTCGTCTCCGTCTCAGCGTCAGTGTGAGCGGACGTCGTTCTCCTTCTACTGCGCTGTGCGGGAGCAGCTTCCTGTCTGGCTACTGGAGGACATGCGCGGCATGGAGGTCTTCAGCTGGGAGGACGGACATCCTCGAGCCTTCCTGCCGTCCGAGGCGCTGCTGTACGCGCTGGTCCACGACCACCAGGACTACGCCCGCTTCCTGCTCAACAAGTACACGGTGAGCGCACTCAGGCCGCCCCGCTGCAGCTTCTGCTGCTGCCGCAGCAGCGGCGCGCCGCACCTCACCTCGGCGGTGCGCTACAACCGCGTGTCGATCCTCGGCATGATGGTGGCGGCTCTGAAGGACGGTCACATGCAGGACTTCCTGGACAGCCGGGGCGGTTGTTTGCATGCGGCAGACGCGGGAAAGACGGCGGTGCAGCTGGCGGTGGAGCTGTCGCGGCCCGACTGTCTGCTGCTGCTGCTGGTTCACGGCGCGCTCCCCACCGGTCTGGACGCCGCGCTGCAGCGACTCGTCTCCTGCGACGCCGCGGACCGCCGCCACGCGCAACGCTGCCTCGACTTCCTGCTGCTCTTCCTGCCCAAACCTCCGGCACTGTGCCGCCTGCGGGACGAGTCGCATCGCTGGCAAAGCCTGCTGGGAAACGAAGTGTTCAGCTGGCTGTGCGGTCTGGCTCCGCCCCCTCTCCTACTGCAGGCACTCAGGTGTTTGGCCCGGTCCGGCCCGGATCAGATCACCGCGCTGCCCGACTTCTTGCGGCTGCACAGCTGGCAGTGACTTCATCTGTCACCATGGAAACGACACTGTAAATGTAAACAAAGACTTCAAACAGTCCCGATCAGCGATCAATACTGCTCAGTCAGTTCAGTTCATCTGGACCGACAGGCTTTAGGACCCTGAGGGGACTGAAGGAGCAGCTGCTGTGAGGAAGATGATAGAGCTTCATCATGACTATAATGACGTCATCAGATAACAACACAACATTTGAACATTTTAAAGATTGTGGTGCATGAATGTAAATCTGATAATAAACACGTTTCTACCTCCTGGTGATAAAAGAGAAGAAGAGTTCTCTGCTTCTCATTTTGAGCTGATTGATGAAGGAGTCTGTTATCTAAACAGCTTCATGTCACTTCTGCAGCTTGAGATATTCTCAATCATATCTCTCATGTTGATTGTTCATCAGTGCAGCTGATCAATATCTCTTCTGTGTATAAAATGTAAATTTAAGTTAGTTTGAGTTCCAGTCAGAAATGTTCTGGATTTTGACATGAAGAAGTTTGAGATGTTGAATGTTTTGTTACTGCTTATATTTGCATACAGATCTTAAAACCTCTGGTGATTTTCTAAAGATCCAGGTCCATCTTTATCAGAGCAGGAACCTTTACTTCATGTGTGCTGAACAAATTGAATGTGTATTGTTAATTGTTGAACTGGATTGATGAAAAATCAGGAACAGCAGTTTTATCAACTCTGTGATGAAAATAAAATACAATTATTAAAGAGATGACTTGTTTCATAGAAACATCAGAACCTGAACATGTTTTGGTTTCACACGTGGAATAAGTGATACTTAATAATGTTTTATGTGCATCTTTATATGTGGCTGAAGCTTTTGTTATTATATATATATATATTATATATTAATAATTAATAATTGAAAGCATGTTCAGTGCTATAGTGAAAGTACTTGAAGTTGTTTTGTTTTTAAAGAACTGAGACAGAAGTAAATATGTGTCCTGCTCCAACATGGTGGCTCGATTTTCTCTCATATTACAAAAACGGTTCACTGAGTTGTGTTTCTGAAAACATTACAGAAATGAACCCTGAAATAGAATCTGTCTTCATTGTAGAGTGTAGTGTCCTCACCTCCGTCTCTCAGCCTGTAGAGAACTGTGGTGCATTCAGGGAGCGTAGAAAACGGAAACTCCCTCTGTAGAGACAGTGTTGATTTGTCCTCTCTGGGCTCCTGTAGCAACATGGTGGACTCCATGAAGAGGAGCTGCTCCCTCATCCTCAGTCATTAAGTAAATGTAAGTTTAATGTATATTTAGGGCCCGAGCACCGTCGGGCTGCGAGGTCCCTATTGAAACTGTAGGAATTATTATTCTTTTTCTCTCGAATGAAACGCCTTTTTGGGGGCTTTGTCATGTCCCCAACATCCCCATATTTGGTGATGTTGGGGATGCTGCTGAAAAATTTGATATTTTATGGGTCCCATGCTCGAACCTGAAAAAACAGCTCGCTAGCGCCTCCTAGAATTCAGCCCCCTCATCGAGTAAGTCCAATTTACTTGAAATTTTACACAGGCATGCCACCAAATGAGGTCTACAAAAAAGCCTCTTGGACCCCCTAAACTCCGCCTTCCAAAATATTCCGCCATTTTGAATTTTGTGAAAAACCCATTTTTGCATCCTCCTATACACGCTGAGTCCGATTGCTACTAAATTTGCTGTGGATCAGTATTGGATCTATATAATAACATTTCATCAAAAGATGTTTGATATCTCATTATGTTTAGAAGATATGGACCAATGAACTTCACAAGCATGGCTTTGTTTTTCAATACTTATAACTTCAAAACCATCTAACCTATAATCGCAGAATTTGTCTCATATGTGCACATCGTATATTATTACGTCCCCTACAATTTTCATTCCATTCAACCACTTGGGAGCGATACAGTAGTTAAGCCATTTTTGTCAATTTTCATTGTTTTCAGACGTTGTACTTTAACGAACTCCTCCCACAGAATTCATGCGATCGACTTCAAATTTTGTTAGGATGACCTTCTACCTGATCAATAACCTGATGATTAATAACCTGATGATCAATAACCTGACGATCAATAACCTGACGATCAATAACCTGACGATCAATAACCTGACGATCAATAACCTGATGATCAATAACCTGATGATCAATAACCTGACGATCGATAACCTGACGATCGATAACCTGACGATCGATAACCTGACGATCAATAACCTGATGATGGATAACGTGATGATCAATAACCTGATGATCAATAACCTGATGATCAATAACCTGATGATCAATAACCTGATGATCAATAACCTGATGATGGATAACGTGATGATGGATAACGTGATGATCAATAACCTGATGATCAATAACCTGATGATCAATAACCTGATGATGGATAACGTGATGATGGATAACGTGATGATCAATAACCTGATGATGGATAACGTGATGATCAATAACCTGACGATCAATAACCTGACGATCAATAACCTGACGATCAATAACCTGACGATCAATAACCTGACGATCAATAACCTGACGTTCAAAAACCTGATGATTAATAACCTGATGATCAATAACCTGATGATCAATAACCTGATGATTAATAACCTGATGATTAATAACCTGATGATCAATAACCTGATGATCAATAACCTGATGATTAATAACCTGATGATCAATAACCTGATGATCAATAACCTGATGATTAATAACCTGATGATCAATAACCTGATGATCAATAACCTGACGATCAATAACCTTATGATCAATAACCTGATGATCAATAACCTGATGATCAATAACCTGATGATGGATAACGTGATGATCAATAACCTGACGATCAATAACCTGACGATCAATAACCTGATGATCAATAACCTGATGATCAATAACCGGACGATCAATAACCTGATGTTCAAAAACCTGATGATTAATAACCTGATGATCAATAACCTGATGATCAATAACCTGATGATTAATAACCTGATGATCAATAACCTGATGATCAATAACCTGATGATCAATAACCTGATGATCAATAACCTGATGATGGATAACGTGATGATCAATAACCTGACGATCAATAACCTGACGATCAATAACCTGACGATCAATAACCTGACGATCAATAACCTGATGATCAATAACCTGACGATCAATAACCTGATGTTCAAAAACCTGATGATTAATAACCTGATGATCAATAACCTGATGATCAATAACCTGGTGATTAATAACCTGATGATCAATAACCTGATGATCAATAACCTGATGATTAATAACCTGATGATCAATAACCTGATGATTAATAACCTGACGATCAATAACCTGACGATTAATAACCTGATGATCAATAACCTGATGATCAATAACCTGATGTTTAATAACCTGATGATCAATAACCTGATGTTTAATAACCTGATGATCAATAACCTGATGTTTAATAACCTGATGATCAATAACCTGATGATTAATAACCTGATGATCAATAACCTGATGATCAATAACCTGATGATCAATAACCTGATGATTAATAACCTGACGATCAATAACCTGACGATTAATAACCTGATGATCAATAACCTGATGATCAATAACCTGATGTTTAATAACCTGATGATCAATAACCTGATGTTTAATAACCTGATGATCAATAACCTGATGTTTAATAACCTGATGATCAATAACCTGATGATTAATAACCTGATGATCAATAACCTGATGATTAATAACCTGATGATCAATAACCTGACGATCAATAACCTGACGATCAATAACCTGACGATCAATAACCTGACGATTAATAACCTGATGATTAATAACCTGACGATCAATAACCTGTACCTGCTGTGTTTGAACATGTTTATTAAGTTAAGTTACAACAGGTGAGTTTACACTGAATTCTTATTGGTCAGCAGCAGATCAATCAACCAGCTGACATCACGATGACGTCACAATCGAGTCACACCTGTGACGGTTTCCATGGCAACTATCAGAGACTAAGAGGAGAGCCGATGATGAGTTTTAAATATAGACCCAGTTCAGACCTGAGACCTGAACCTCAATGCAGGTTAACAGTCCTCTGTAGTCCACCAGGGTCCATTAGAGCCCGCTATAGTCCACCAGGATCCATTAGAGTCCACCAGGGTCTATTAGAGTCCACCAGGGTCTATTAGAGCCTGATATAGTCCATCAGGGTCCATTAGAGCCCGCTATAGTCCACCAGGATCCATTAGAGTCCACCAGGGTCTATTAGAGCCTGCTATAGTCCATCAGGGTCCATTAGAGCCCGCTATAGTCCACCAGGATCCATTAGAGTCCACCAGGGTCTATTAGAGCCTGCTATAGTCCATCAGGGTCCATTAGAGTCCACCAGGGTCCATTCGAGCCCGCTACAGTCCATCAGGGTCCATTAGAGCCCGCTATAGTCCACCAGGGTCCTTTACAGCCCGCTATAGTCCATCAGGGTCCATTACAGCCCGCTATAGTCCATCAGGGTCCATTAGAGCCCGCTATAGTCCACCAGGGTCCATTACAGCCCGCTATAGTCCATCAGGGTCCATTACAGCCCGCTATAGTCCACCAGGGTCCATTACAGCCCGCTATAGTCCATCAGGGTGCATTAGAGTACATCACAGTCAACCAGGGTCCAGATGTAGTTTGAAATCTTATTTAAAGAGTTAAACTTCTCGGACAACAAACATGTTTTTCAATATTAAGGGGGCGGGGCTCCTGCCTCCGTTTAACTTAATTTAACCTTTTAACTTAGCGTTACTCAGTTTAACTCGGCGTTACTCAGTTTAACTCGGCGTTACTCAGTTTAACTCGGCGTTACTCAGTTTAACTCGGCGTTACTCAGTTTAACTCGGCGTTACTCAGTTTAACTCGGCGTTACTCAATGTTACTCACTTTAACCCAGTTATTTCATCTTTTTTTAACTCAGTTTAACCATTTTAATCAGTTTAACACAGTTTGACCAGACTGGACCAGGATAGAGAAATCTTAACTGTCTGATGTCTATTTAATGTCCTTAACCAGAATGAACTAAACTTGGAGAAAAATAATCAATCTACTACCAGTCTGAACCACACCAGAATAAATATTAGAGGATTTAGAACCAGTAAGAACAAGTTGAAACCAGTCTGAACTAGTTTAAAATAAAATGAATGAAACATGGTTAAAATGTGAACTGTCCCCTTAATGCCTTCAACAACCAGACTGAACTAAACCAGAATGAGTCAGAACCATTAAGGACCAGTCCTTCTTATTAAAGTGCTTCCTGTTAAAACTAAAATAAAACATTCACTTCATTTCCCAGCAACTACCTGGGCTCCCTTTGTGTGGCCATCTTGTTTCAGAAACGTCCTGTAACCTTAAATGTTACAGGAAGTGATGGCATCAAAATGACATCATGGGTCAGATGAGCTCCCATTCATCGTCGACATCATCCCAACTGAGGGAGGAGCCTGAGGGGGCGGGCCAACAGGGGGATTGTGGGAGGAGCTTCGTCAGGCGACGGGACAATCCACCAATCAGAGTCACCGCCCACAACTCATCCTCTGGAGTCACTGAAGAGAGAAGAAACAGACACACCTGAGATTCAGTCCTGCTTATGAAAATAAGCATCCACACACACACACACACACACACACACACACACACTGGGTCCACCGACAGGAATACATATATTGTAAATGTATCTGCCCAGCCTCACCAGTATAAACCAGTCTTACCAGTTAACCAGTATAAACCCAGTCTTACCAGTATAAACCAGTCTTACCAGTATAAACCAGTCTTACCAGTTAACCAGTATAAACCAGTCTTACCAGTTAACCAGTATAAACCCAGTCTTACCAGTATAAACCTAGTCTTACCAGTATAAACCAGTCTTACCAGTATGAACCAAGTCTTACCAGTATAAACCTAGTCTTACCAGTATAAACCAGTCTTACCAGTATGAACCAAGTCTTACCAGTATAAACCTAGTCTTACCAGTATGAACCCAGTCTTACCAGTATAAACCCAGTCTTACCAGTATGAACCTAGTCTTACCAGTATGAACCTAGTCTTACCAGTATAAACCCAGTCTTACCAGTATAAACCAGTCTTACCAGTATGAACCTAGTCTTACCAGTATAAACCAGTCTTACCAGTATAAACCAGTCTTACCAGTATAAACCCAGTCTTACCAGTATAAACCAGTCTTACCAGTATGAACCTAGTCTTACCAGTATAAACCCAGTCTTACCAGTATGAACCTAGTCTTACCAGTATAAACCCAGTCTTACCAGTATAAACCAGTCTTACCAGTTAACCAGTTGGCATTTCCAGGGATTTTCTTCCAGTAATCTCCAGCAGGGTTTCGGTCAGAGACCCCGTAACGACGAGCCAGATCTCCGTTGACACAGCGAACCCAGACGGTCCGAGAGCTGAGGACCAGCTGACCGACGACTAAACCTAAAACAGACACGTACACATGTACACACATTGAAGTACAGTATATGTATTAATACAGGATCCACAGTATAACAGGTGTCCAGCCAGACAGGTGTACCTGGTACCAGCTCCCAGTCCGTCCCCACAGGCATCTCATCACTGAGTCCGGTCCTGACGAAGACACTTCCTCTGTTGTCCAAAGCCCAGAGGAGACGATCGTTAGGACTCGTCTGGATACGGACCAGCTGCACTCCTATTGGCTGCAGAGACATGATGTCACAGTTACCGGTTGGTTCTGTGTGTGTGTATTACCTGTACAGGTGTTTCTATGTGGATCCTGTGTGTGTGTTACCTGTACAGGTGTTTCTATGTGGATCCAGTGTGTGTGTTACCTGTACAGGTGTTTCTATGTGGATCCAGTGTGTGTGTTACCTGTACAGGTGTTTCTATGTGGATCCTGTGTGTGTGTGTTACCTGTACAGGTGTTTCTATGTGGATCCAGTGTGTGTGTTACCTGTACAGGTGTTTCTATGTGGATCCAGTGTGTGTGTTACCTGTACAGGTGTTTCTATGTGGATCCTGTGTGTGTGTTACCTGTACAGGTGTTTCTATGTGGATCCAGTGTGTGTGTTACCTGTACAGGTGTTTCTATGTGGATCCAGTGTGTGTGTTACCTGTACAGGTGTTTCTATGTGGATCCAGTGTGTGTGTTACCTGTACAGGTGTTTCTATGTGGATCCTGTGTGTGTGTGTTACCTGTACATGTGTTTCTATGTGGATCCTGTGTGTGTGTTACCTGTACAGGTGTTTCTATGTGGATCCAGTGTGTGTGTTACCTGTACAGGTGTTTCTATGTGGATCCAGTGTGTGTGTTACCTGTACAGGTGTTTCTATGTGGATCCTGTGTGTGTGTGTTACCTGTACAGGTGTTTCTATGTGGATCCTGTGTGTGTGTTACCTGTACATGTGTTTCTATGTGGATCCTGTGTGTGTGTTACCTGTACAGGTGTTTCTATGTGGATCCTGTGTGTGTGTGTTACCTGTACAGGTGTTTCTATGTGGATCCTGTGTGTGTGTTACCTGTACATGTGTTTCTATGTGGATCCAGTGTGTGTGTTACCTGTACAGGTGTTTCTATGTGGATCCAGTGTGTGTGTTACCTGTACAGGTGTTTCTATGTGGATCCTGTGTGTGTGTTACCTGTACAGGTGTTTCTATGTGGATCCTGTGTGTGTGTGTTACCTGTACAGGTGTTTCTATGTGGATCCTGTGTGTGTGTTACCTGTACAGGTGTTTCTATGTGGATCCTGTGTGTGTGTGTTACCTGTACAGGTGTTTCTATGTGGATCCTGTGTGTGTGTTACCTGTACAGGTGTTTCTATGTGGATCCTGTGTGTGTGTGTTACCTGTACAGGTGTTTCTATGTGGATCCAGTGTGTGTGTTACCTGTACAGGTGTTTCTATGTGGATCCAGTGTGTGTGTTACCTGTACATGTGTTTCTATGTGGATCCAGTGTGTGTGTTACCTGTACAGGTGTTTCTATGTGGATCCAGTGTGTGTGTTACCTGTACAGGTGTTTCTATGTGGATCCTGTGTGTGTGTTACCTGTACATGTGTTTCTATGTGGATCCTGTGTGTGTGTTACCTGTACAGGTGTTTCTATGTGGATCCTGTGTGTGTGTGTTACCTGTACAGGTGTTTCTATGTGGATCCTGTGTGTGTGTTACCTGTACAGGTGTTTCTATGTGGATCCTGTGTGTGTGTGTTACCTGTACAGGTGTTTCTATGTGGATCCTGTGTGTGTGTTACCTGTACAGGTGTTTCTATGTGGATCCAGGCCGGTAGCATCATGCTTGGGTTCATGGGCTGCGTTCCAACTCTGAAGTAAACTATTCCTCGACTGTCCACAGCCCAGACGTTCTGACTGCCACAGCTCACACTGACCAGACGAACACTTCCTGGAACACATCAGTGATATTTTACCTGAACACACCTGGAAACACATTTATATTCCCTCTATATAAGCGTGTGAAACCTCAAAACATCCCATGAACTTCTAGAACCCCTTCAAGAACCCATTGAACTGCCCTAAGAAGCCCTAAAACCTCTTGGGAAACTGAAGAACCACCTCAAGATCCATTGGATCCGCTCCATGGACTTTGGGAACCCCCTCAAGGATCATTTGAACTGAATCAAGGACGCTAAACTTTATTTTATCATCACACACAATACAGACGTGAAATCTGAATTCAACCCCTCCTCAGGATGAGGATCAGGATCAGAGGGCTGCTGAGAAGCCCGGGGAGCTACTTCGGTTCAGTCTCTCTCAAGGACACTTGACAAAACCTCCTCATAACATCCTCAAGGACCCCAAGAAGCGGACTGTTGGTCAGGTTAGGTACGGTTCCACCTGGAACCTGAGCAGGATCAGGTGGTTCCCCTTTCAGACCCACTGAGACCAAACTCACAACAACACCACTCTCCAAACACCAACCGGAGGAAACCGAGGGTCGATAGAAAATGGTTTGCAACAATGGACAAAAGAAAGATCAGTCGATCACAATGTAACCTGATGAATAGTCCGAATATCTCAGATCCTCAAGGGCCCCCACCTGGAAACCTAGACAGGAAGACACTAAAAATGGCAACTAAAAGAAACAGAGGATGTGGTCACAATATGAAACATTCAATAAAATGAGGACCAAATCATTTGACAAGTTCAACTCTGTAATGCCACACGAGGCAGATCTTGGTTGCTCAACAGGAACATGTAAAGACCTGGACAGAGAGAGACCGTCATGTGGTGTCTGACAGAGGAACTAAAAACAGATCTGATCCAGCAGACAGTCCGGTTACAGCGTGACACACTCAGAAACACCTCTGAAGTACCAGCCTGTTGCATAACCTCCACCCGTCAATGTGACGGAGAAACACAGCTGAGTGTGTGTGCATCATACTGTAACCTGACCCCCCCGAACACACCCTGACTGATCAACCTATCACAGACCACAAGTCAGACTCCTTCACAAAATAAAAGATATTACAACACATTAACTTCTGCTTGTGTTTTTATAAACACTATTAAGGCATTAGCACCCCCTAGTGGCAGCAGAGAACACTGTGGTTTTAGTGGTAGTAAGTGAGGGATTGATGCATGATTAGGTGAGCTGGATAGAATCGTTTTAAATGTTTTAAGGGAACACTATGTACCCGACCTCCACAGGTGTAAGAACAGAACAGCACCAAGGCACAAAGCTTTGGCAAAGAAAAGTTCCTTGTAGTAACTTTCAGGTACGTACCGAGCTGGTTGAGGTCCAGGGGGGTCCAGTGGAGTCCGAAGGGACAGGACGGAGACAGCGTACGAATACTGACTCGGCCATGGGTGTCTAAACCCCACAGAGCATCACAACAGGCAGACAATTGAGTCAGCTCCATCTGAGCACACAGGTAGAACACAAAAGATCATCAGCATGAACAGAGATGAGTAAAGTCAGACTCTGAGACAGATGTGGTGTTTTTACCTCAAAAGGTAGATGGATGGACGAGGGGCGGAGCTCTCCATCCTGGTCCCAAACACAGAACAGATCCTTCCTGCTCTGAGCCAACCACAGGAGCGTACCTGAGACACAGGTAACACACACAGGGAGACTATGATCAGTTGTGTATAATGTCACATATGAAAGATTGGTCTGAGGACTAGTGTAAGAAATTTGAGCAAAAAACGGTGTGTTTAGTAGATCAAATAAAAGTGTTTAATAATTCATAATTAAGAATTCATAATTAGTCATAATCATAAGTGTATTGGGAATGCATAATTAAGATAAACATAAAGGGTTGTAGGATTAGTAGCTAATAAGACATGAAGCTTCTGCCAAAGCTGCAGAAGTTTAACTTTTATACTGAAGGATTATCACAGAGGGATTAGACAATGACTGACAGTCATTGAATGTGTTCGGAAGCTCAGGGACAGAAAGCCAGACAGACAGAATACACTCCTGGACGTTAGCCAATAGGAATCGGGATAAACGAAAGAGGAGGTGTTTCGAACGGATGTGGGTGGTTTCATTTAAAAGTCTTTTTCTCGCTCTCTCGTGTGATGGCTCTCGGACGACGGACGTGTTTTTTATACCTGAGAAGCTGAGTTGAGTTTTTTGCAAACGGGGTTTTATTGATTTAATATTTCATGAAATAGTGTACTTCACTGTAAATATTGTACTTGCATCGGTGGGATTAAATTCCTTTTAATTGTAAACCAGTCTTGGTAGATTTCGTATTGCAGCGTGTCGACTGTACAAAGCAGCCGGACACGTGCTCTGGCCTCCTTCTCTGTGGGGTGAGTTTCAGCCCTCACACTAGTTGCACAGGTCTGAGGACTAGTTGCAGAGGTCTGGAGACTAGTTGCAGAGGTCTGGGGACTAGTTGCAACGGTCTGGAGACTAGTTGCAGCGGTCTGGGACTAGTTGCAGATGTCTGGGGACTAGTTGCAGATGTCTGGGGACTAGTTGCAGCGGTCTGGGACTAGTTGCACAGGTCTGGGGACTAGTTGCAGAGGTCTGGAGACTAGTTGCAGAGGTCTGGAGACTAGTTGCAGCGGTCTGGAGACTAGTTGCACAGGTCTGGAGACTAGTTGCACAGGTCTGGAGACTAGTTGCAGAGGTCTGGAGACTAGTTGCAGAGGTCTGGAGACTAGTTGCAGCGGTCTGGAGACTAGTTGCACAGGTCTGGAGACTAGTTGCAGCGGTCTGGAGACTAGTTGCAGAGGTCTGGAGACTAGTTGCAGCGGTCTGGAGACTAGTTGCAGAGGTCTGGAGACTAGTTGCAGCGGTCTGGGGACTAGTTGCACAGGTCTGGAGACTAGTTGCAGAGGTCTGGAGACTAGTTGCAGAGGTCTGGAGACTAGTTGCAGAGGTCTGGAGACTAGTTGCAGCGGTCTGGAGACTAGTTGCACAGGTCTGGAGACTAGTTGCAGAGGTCTGGAGACTAGTTGCAGAGGTCTGGAGACTAGTTGCAGAGGTCTGGAGACTAGTTGCAGTGGTCTGGAGACTAGTTGCAGAGGTCTGGAGACTAGTTGCACAGGTCTGGAGACTAGTTGCACAGGTCTGGAGACTAGTTGCAGAGGTCTGGAGACTAGTTGCAGAGGTCTGGAGACTAGTTGCAGCGGTCTGGAGACTAGTTGCACAGGTCTGGAGACTAGTTGCAGCGGTCTGGAGACTAGTTGCAGAGGTCTGGAGACTAGTTGCAGCGGTCTGGAGACTAGTTGCAGAGGTCTGGAGACTAGTTGCAGCGGTCTGGAGACTAGTTGCACAGGTCTGGAGACTAGTTGCAGAGGTCTGGAGACTAGTTGCAGAGGTCTGGAGACTAGTTGCAGAGGTCTGGAGACTAGTTGCAGAGGTCTGGAGACTAGTTGCAGCGGTCTGGAGACTAGTTGCACAGGTCTGGAGACTAGTTGCAGCGGTCTGGAGACTAGTTGCAGAGGTCTGGAGACTAGTTGCAGCGGTCTGGAGACTAGTTGCAGAGGTCTGGAGACTAGTTGCAGCGGTCTGGGACTAGTTGCAGAGGTCTGGGGACTAGTTGCAGAGGTCTGGGGACTAGTTGCAGCGGTCTGAGGACTAGTTGCACAGGTCTGGAGACTAGTTGCAGAGGTCTGGGGACTAGTTGCAGCGGTCTGGAGACTAGTTGCAGCGGTCTGGGGACTAGTTGCAGAGGTCTGGAGATTAGTTGCAGAGGTCTGGGGACTAGTTGCAGCGGTCTGAGGACTAGCTGCACAGGTCTGGAGACTAGTTGCAGAGGTCTGGGGACTAGTTGCAGCGGTCTGGGACTAGTTGCAGCGGTCTGGGACTAGTTGCAGATGTCTGGGGACTAGTTGCAGATGTCTGGGGACTAGTTGCAGCGGTCTGGGACTAGTTGCACAGGTCTGGGGACTAGTTGCAGAGGTCTGGAGACTAGTTGCAGAGGTCTGGAGACTAGTTGCAGCGGTCTGGAGACTAGTTGCACAGGTCTGGAGACTAGTTGCAGCGGTCTGGAGACTAGTTGCAGAGGTCTGGAGACTAGTTGCAGCGGTCTGGAGACTAGTTGCAGAGGTCTGGAGACTAGTTGCAGCGGTCTGGGACTAGTTGCAGAGGTCTGGGGACTAGTTGCAGAGGTCTGGAGACTAGTTGCAGAGGTCTGGGGACTAGCTGCAGAGGTCTGGGACTAGTTGCAGCGGTCTGGAGACTAGTTGCAGAGGTCTGGAGACTAGTTGCAGAGGTCTGGGGACTAGTTGCAGCGGTCTGAGGACTAGTTGCAGAGGTCTGGGGACTAGTTGCAGCGGTCTGGAGACTAGTTGCAGCGGTCTGGAGACTAGTTGCAGAGGTCTGGAGACTAGTTGCAGAGGTCTGGAGACTAGTTGCAGCGGTCTGGAGACTAGTTGCAGAGGTCTGGAGACTAGTTGCAGAGGTCTGGAGACTAGTTGCAGCGGTCTGGAGACTAGTTGCAGAGGTCTGGAGACTAGTTGCAGAGGTCTGGAGACTAGTTGCAGAGGTCTGGAGACTAGTTGCAGCGGTCTGGAGACTAGTTGCAGAGGTCTGGAGACTAGTTGCAGCGGTCTGGAGACTAGTTGCAGCGGTCTGGAGACTAGTTGCAGAGGTCTGGAGACTAGTTGCAGAGGTGTGTAGTATCGTGTGTACAGTGTACAGCTGTGTGACCTTCTCTGTGTGGCACAGCTGAAGAGGTGATGAAGCTCCACTTGGTGGCTGAGACGGTTCCTCTTGGAACGACGTTCTGCCAGAAGGTTCCTGAAAGAATCAAGCAAAAAGCTGCAGTAAAAAGTCTGTACTGGACCTTTACTGGACCTTTCTGGACTACTACTGACCCACGAGACTGCCCCGGGCCAGGTGCAGCTGGTTCCGTCCCGAGGCGACCCAAACCCCGCTGCCGTTGGCGCTGACCAAGCTCGGCTGGCACTGCGAGTACTGCGACAGGAAGGCCACCACCCGCTCCACCGGTGCCCTGGTAACCGTGGCAACGCTCTGGGTGGCATGCAGCAGCGTCTGGAAGAGACTGCCCTGATCGAAGACCACATAGTCCGAAATACTGATCTGATGAGAGAGAGAGAGACAGACAGACAGGTTGTTAAGCTGCAAAGGAGACCTGAGATCAACACCAGAACCTTCTCTCTAACTCGGCTTACCTGCCACCAGTGGTCGTCGTCGCCCTGCGGTCTGGATGAACAGATGCCGGTTCGAAACCAGAGGCTGCCGCTGGCATCCAGCGCCCAGGCTGTACCACCTTCTGCCAGGGCAACACACATCAACTCCAGACCCTGAGCCTCACTGTGACAAACACACAGGGACACAATCACAAATACACAGGATCAATGAATCCCAGCTCAAAGCTGCCACTGGTTCCACTGCTGTGTGCTGAGCGACATTCCACCAGCAGTCCAATGGTCTGTGAGCGACAGTACAAGAGGTGACTGCGGCTCAGTGGCAGAGCGGGTCGTCCTCCAACCAGATGATCGGCAGTTCAATTACAGTAGTATTACAGTAGTAGTCCCTGACTGTGTCGTACAGTAGTATTACAGTAGTACAGTAGTATTACAGTAGTACCCGACTGTGTCGTACAGTAGTATTACAGTAGTACAGTAGTATTACAATAGTACCCGACTGTGTCGTACAGTAGTATTACAGTAGTACAGTAGTATTACAGCAGTAGTCCCTGACTGTGTCGTACAGTAGTATTACAGTAGTACAGTAGTATTACAGTAGTAGTCCCTGACTGTGTCGTACAGTAGTATTACAGTAGTACCCGACTGTGTCGTACAGTAGTATTACAGTAGTAGTCCCTGACTGTGTCGTACAGTAGTATTACAGTAGTACAGTAGTATTACAATAGTACCCGACTGTGTCGTACAGTAGTATTACAGTAGTACAGTAGTATTACAGCAGTAGTCCCTGACTGTGTCGTACAGTAGTATTACAGTAGTATTACAGTAGTAGTCCCTGACTGTGTCGTACAGTAGTATTACAGTAGTACCCGACTGTGTCGTACAGTAGTATTACAGTAGTAGTCCCTGACTGTGTCGTACAGTAGTATTACAGTAGTACAGTAGTATTACAATAGTACCCGACTGTGTCGTACAGTAGTATTACAGTAGTACAGTAGTATTACAGCAGTAGTCCCTGACTGTGTCGTACAGTAGTATTACAGTAGTACCCGACTGTGTCGTACAGTAGTATTACAGTAGTAGTCCCTGACTGTGTCGTACAGTAGTATTACAGTAGTACAGTAGTATTACAGTAGTACCCGACTGTGTCGTACAGTAGTATTACAGTAGTACAGTAGTATTACAATAGTACCCGACTGTGTCGTACAGTAGTATTACAGTAGTACAGTAGTATTACAGCAGTAGTCCCTGACTGTGTCGTACAGTAGTATTACAGTAGTACAGTAGTATTACAGTAGTAGTCCCTGACTGTGTCGTACAGTAGTATTACAGTAGTACCCGACTGTGTCGTACAGTAGTATTACAGTAGTAGTCCCTGACTGTGTCGTACAGTAGTATTACAGTAGTACAGTAGTATTACAATAGTACCCGACTGTGTCGTACAGTAGTATTACAGTAGTACAGTAGTATTACAGCAGTAGTCCCTGACTGTGTCGTACAGTAGTATTACAGTAGTACAGTAGTATTACAGTAGTAGTCCCTGACTGTGTCGTACAGTAGTATTACAGTAGTACCCGACTGTGTCGTACAGTAGTATTACAGTAGTAGTCCCTGACTGTGTCGTACAGTAGTATTACAGTAGTACAGTAGTATTACAATAGTACCCGACTGTGTCGTACAGTAGTATTACAGTAGTACAGTAGTATTACAGCAGTAGTCCCTGACTGTGTCGTACAGTAGTATTACAGTAGTACCCGACTGTGTCGTACAGTAGTATTACAGTAGTACAGTAGTATTACAGTAGTAGTCCCTGACTGTGTCGTACAGTAGTATTACAGTAGTACCCGACTGTGTCGTACAGTAGTATTACAGTAGTACAGTAGTATTACAGTAGTAGTCCCTGACTGTGTCGTACAGTAGTATTACAGTAGTACCCGACTGTGTCGTACAGTAGTATTACAGTAGTACAGTAGTATTACAGTAGTAGTCCCTGACTGTGTCGTACAGTAGTATTACAGTAGTACAGTAGTATTACAGTAGTAGTCCCTGACTGTGTCGTACAGTAGTATTACAGTAGTACAGTAGTATTACAGTAGTAGTCCCTGACTGTGTCGTACAGTAGTATTACAGTAGTAGTCCCTGACTGTGTCGTACAGTAGTATTACAGTAGTACAGTAGTATTACAGTAGTAGTCCCTGACTGTGTCGTACAGTAGTATTACAGTAGTACCCGACTGTGTCGTACAGTAGTATTACAGTAGTACAGTAGTATTACAGTAGTAGTCCCTGACTGTGTCGTACAGTAGTATTACAGTAGTACAGTAGTATTACAGTAGTACCCGACTGTCGTACAGTAGTATTACAGTAGTACAGTAGTATTACAGTAGTAGTCCCTGACTGTGTCGTACAGTAGTATTACAGTAGTACCCGACTGTGTCGTACAGTAGTATTACAGTAGTACAGTAGTATTACAGCAGTACCTGACTGTGTCGTACAGTAGTATTACAGTAGTAGTAGTACCTGACTGTGTCGTACAGTAGTATTACAGTAGTACAGTAGTATTACAGTAGTATTACAGTAGTACCCGACTGTGTCGTACAGTAGTATTACAGTAGTACAGTAGTATTACAGTAGTACCTGACTGTGTCGTACAGTAGTACAGTAGTATTACAGTAGTAGTAGTACCCGACTGTGTCGTACAGTAGTATTACAGTAGTACCCGACTGTGTCGTACAGTAGTATTACAGTAGTATTACAGTCGTACCCGACTGTGTCATACAGTAGTATTACAGTCGTACCCGACTGTGTCATACAGTAGTATTACAGTCGTACCCGACTGTGTCGTACAGTAGTATTACAGTAGTACAGTAGTATTACAGTAGTACCCGACTGTGTCATACAGTAGTATTACAGTCGTACCCGACTGTGTCGTACAGTAGTATTACAGTAGTACAGTAGTATTACAGTAGTAGTACCTGACGGTGTCGTACAGTAGTATTACAGTAGTAGTAGTACCTGACTGTGTCGTACAGTAGTACAGTAGTATTACAGTCGTACCCGACTGTGTCGTACAGTAGTATTACAGTAGTAGTACCTGACGGTGTCGTACAGTAGTATTACAGTAGTAGTAGTACCTGACTGTGTCGTACAGTAGTACAGTAGTATTACAGTCGTACCCGACTGTGTCGTACAGTAGTATTACAGTAGTAGTACCTGACGGTGTCGTACTTCCAGCCCTCTCCCTCACTGCAGTAGCTGTTCAGTCCTTCTCTGTAGAACAAAGCTTTGTGTTCGCTCAGAGCCCAGACCACACCTCCGCTCACACACACCTGGCTGAACACACAGGGAGAGTCCACCTTCACTGAGCGAGCACAGGGCCGGTCCACGCTGAGACCTGACGGAAACACAGACACAGGTTACTGTGGCAACGGCACACAGAAAGACATTCATGTCTTATGTCTGACAATGTTTTGCTGACCCTGTGTGTTTTGGTGACCCTGGGTGTTTTGGTGACCCTGGATGTTTTGGTGACCCTGGATCTTTTGGTGACCCTGGGTGTTTTGGTGACCCTGGGTGTTTTGGTGACCCTGGGTGTTTTGGTGACCCTGGATGTTTTGGTGACCCTGGATCTTTTGGTGACCCTGGATGTTTTGGTGACCCTGGATGTTTTGGTGACCCTGGGTGTTTTGGTGACCCTGGATGTTTTGGTGACCCTGGGTGTTTTGGTGACCCTGTGTGTTTTGGTGACCCTGGGTGTTTTGGTGACCCTGGGTGTTTTGGTGACCCTGGGTGTTTTGGTGACCCTGGGTGTTTTGGTGACCCTGGGTGTTTTGGTGACCCTGGATGTTTTGGTGACCCTGGGTGTTTTGGTGACCCTGGGTGTTTTGGTGACCCTGGATCTTTTGGTGACCCTGGGTGTTTTGGTGACCCTGGGTGTTTTGGTGACCCTGGGTGTTTTGGTGACCCTGGGTGTTTTGGTGACCCTGGATGTTTTGGTGACCCTGGGTGTTTTGGTGACCCTGGGTGTTTTGGTGACCCTGGATGTTTTGGTGACCCTGGATCTTTTGGTGACCCTGGGTGTTTTGGTGACCATGGGTGTTTTGGTGACCCTGGATGTTTTGGTGACCCTGGATGTTTTGGTGACCCTGGGTGTTTTGGTGACCCTGGGTGTTTTGGTGACCCTGGGTGTTTTGGTGACCCTGGATGTTTTGGTGACCCTGGATCTTTTGGTGACCCTGGGTGTTTTGGTGACCCTGGGTGTTTTGGTGACCCTGGGTGTTTTGGTGACCCTGGGTGTTTTGGTGACCCTGTGTGTTTTGGTGACCCTGGGTGTTTTGGTGACCCTGTGTGTTTTGGTGACCCTGGGTGTTTTGGTGACCCTGGATGTTTTGGTGACCCTGGATGTTTTGGTGACCCTGGGTGTTTTGGTGACCCTGGATGTTTTGGTGA
>NC_136649.1:24376723-24386723 GCF_949748355.1 Melanostigma gelatinosum | reverse complement strand
CTACTGTGGACAGGAACACTGTAAAGTCTCTCATAGAACGTCTACTGTGGACATGAACACTGTAAAGTCTCTAATAGAACATCTACTGTGGACAGGAACACTGTAAAGTCTCTAATAGAACGTCTACTGTGGACATGAACACTGTAAAGTCTAATAGAACGTCTGCTGTGGACAGGAACACTGTAAAGTCTCTAATAGAACATCTACTGTGGACAGGAACACTGTAAAGTCTCTAATAGAACGTCTACTGTGGACATGAACACTGTAAAGTCTAATAGAACGTCTACTGTGGACATGAACACAGTAAAGTCTCTAATAGAACATCTACTGTGGACAGGAACACTGTAAGGTCTCTAATAGAACGTCTACTGTGGACAGGAACACTGTAAAGTCTCTAATAGAATGTCTACTGTGGACATGAACACTGTAAAGTCTAATAGAACGTCTACTGTGGACATGAACACTGTAAAGTCTAATAGAACGTCTACTGTGGACATGAACACTGTAAAGTCTCTAATAGAACGTCTACTGTGGACAGGAACACTGTAAAGTCTCTAATAGAACGTCTACTGTGGACATGAACACTGTAAAGTCTCTAATAGAACGTCTACTGTGGACAGGAACACTGTAAAGTCTCTAATAGAACGTCTACTGTGGACATGAACACTGTAAAGTCTCTAATAGAACGTCTACTGTGGACAGGAACACTGTAAAGTCTCTAATAGAACGTCTACTGTTGACGTGAACACTGTAAAGTCTAATAGAACGTCTACTGTGGACATGAACACTGTAAAGTCTAATAGAACGTCTACTGTGGACATGAACACTGAAAAGTCTCTAATAGAACGTCTACTGTTGACATGAACACTGTAAAGTCTAATAGAACGTCTACTGTGGACATGAACACTGTAAAGTCTAATAGAATGTCTACTGTTGACATGAACACTGTAAAGTCTAATAGAACGTCTACTGTGGACATGAACACTGTAAAGTCTAATAGAACGTCTACTGTGGACAGGAACACTGTAAAGTCTCTAATAGAACGTCTACTGTTGACATGAACACTGTAAAGTCTAATAGAACATCTACTGTGGACAGGAACACTGTAAAGTCTCTAATAGAATGTCTACTGTGGACAGGAACACTGTAAAGTCTCTAATAGAACGTCTACTGTGGACATGAACACTGTAAAGTCTAATAGAACGTCTACTGTGGACATGAACACTGTAAAGTCTAATAGAACGTCTACTGTGGACAGGAACACTGTAAAGTCTAACAGAACGTCTACTGTGGACAGGAACACTGTAAAGTCTCTAATAGAATGTCTACTGTGGACAGGAACACTGTAAAGTCTAACAGAACGTCTACTGTGGACAGGAACACTGTAAAGTCTCTAATAGAACGTCTACTGTGGACAGGAACACTGTAAAGTCTCTAATAGAACGTCTACTGTGGACAGGAACACTGTAAAGTCTAACAGAACGTCTACTGTGGACAGGAACACTGTAAAGTCTCTAATAGAACGTCTACTGTGGACAGGAACACTGTAAAGTCTAATAGAACGTCTACTGTGGACAGGAACACTGTAAAGTCTCTAATAGAACGTCTACTGTGGACAGGAACACTGTAAAGTCTAACAGAACGTCTACTGTGGACAGGAACACTGTAAAGTCTCTAATAGAACGTCTACTGTGGACAGGAACACTGTAAAGTCTCTAATAGAACGTCTACTGTGGACAGGAACACTGTAAAGTCTCTAATAGAACGTCTACTGTGGACAGGAACACTGTAAAGTCTAATAGAACGTCTACTGTGGACAGGAACACTGTAAAGTCTCTAATAGAACGTCTACTGTGGACAGGAACACTGTAAAGTCTCTAATAGAACGTCTACTGTGGACAGGAACACTGTAAAGTCTAATAGAACGTCTACTGTGGACAGGAACACTGTAAAGTCTCTAATAGAACGTCTACTGTGGACAGGAACACTGTAAAGTCTCTAATAGAACGTCTACTGTGGACAGGAACACTGTAAAGTCTAATAGAACGTCTACTGTGGACAGGAACACTGTAAAGTCTCTAATAGAACGTCTACTGTGGACATGTTGTGTCCTTGTATTATGGGATGTACATCACATGTCTACCTCTTGCGTGGTTTGGTGCCCAGCTGCTGGACTTCCTGTTTCTGAGTGCAGTAAAGCAGAGATCTGTGCTGTGTTGAGATCAGCAGCACCTGGTGACTGTACTCCATCTGGACCACACCTGAGGACTCCTCCAGCAGCAGCACAGGTTTACACACACCCTGCACAGATACACACACGCAACGCGCAACACACGCACACAACACGCAACACACACACAACACACGCAACACACACACACACGTGATTAATAAACTACTCTTTCCTTTCTCATTACATAAACGAAATGATGAATGTACGATAACTGGTAGTGTTGTTGTGGTTCACCTGGTCCAGGTCCAGAGAGGAAAACACAACTCGTCCTTTATCGTCTCCTGAGAACAGTTTCATCCCGTTGGTGCTCCACGCCAGAGTCGTTACCGAGCCTTTATGAAGGCCGACCACATCGAACCGCCTCAGCTAGAGACAAAGAGAGAGAGAGGTGTGTTCCAACTCCAGAGAGAGAGAGAGAGAGAGAGAGAGAGAGAGAGAGAGAGAGCGAGAGAGAGGTGTGTTCCAACTCCAGAGAGAGAGAGAGAGAGAGAGAGACAGAGAGAGAGAGAGAGAGAGATAGCGAGAGAGAGAGATAGCGAGAGAGCGGTGTGTTCCAACTCCAGAGAGAGAGAGAGAGAGAGAGAGAGAGAGAGAGAGAGAGAGAGAGAGAGAGAGAGAGAGAGGTGTGTTCCAACTCCAGAGAGAGAGAGAGAGAGAGAGAGAGAGAGAGAGAGGTGTGTTCCAACTCCAGAGAGAGAGAGAGAGAGAGAGAGAGAGAGAGAGAGAGAGAGAGAGAGAGAGAGAGAGACAGAGAGAGAGAGAGAGACAGAGAGAGAGAGAGAGAGAGAGAGAGAGAGAGAGAGAGGTGTGTTATCTGCCTGTCTCTCTCTCTGGTAGAGTTATAACACAACTGTCGAACTTCTCACCTGTTTGTTCCGACCAGGAAGTGGAGACACCAGCTGGAAAACTGCAACTCGACCTGATGCTGTTCCCACGGCAACCAGATCATCAAAACAGCTGAGCAGCTTCACAGCTGTGATCGCATCACTCTTCCCCTGTTACAGACACACACACACACACAGTGTTAATCTCTGTCTCTTTAAACTGAAATAGCTCGCTTAAAGTCACGTTGCTCAAAGACGTTGCTCCACTGGTTTCTGGTTGTACTGTAGATGTTGCTCCACTGGTTTCTGGTTGTACTGTAGATGTTGCTCCACTGGTTTCTGGTAGTACAGCAGACGTTGCTCCACTGGTTTCTGGTAGTACAGCAGACTTTGCTCCACTGGTTTCTGGTTGTACTGTAGATGTTGCTCCACTGGTTTCTGGTTGTACTGTAGACGTTGCTCCACTGGTTTCTGGTAGTACAGCAGACTTTGCTCCACTGGTTTCTGGTTGTACTGTAGACGTTGCTCCACTGGTTTCTGGTAGTACAGCAGACGTTGCTCCACTGGTTTCTGGTAGTACAGCAGACGTTGCTCCACTGGTTTCTGGTTGTACTGTAGACGTTGCTCCACTGGTTTCTGGTTGTACTGTAGACATTGCTCCACTGGTTTCTGGTTGTACTGTAGACGTTGCTCCACTGGTTTCTGGTTGTACTGTAGACGTTGCTCCACTGGTTTCTGGTTGTACAGCAGACGTTGCTCCACTGGTTTCTGGTTGTACTGTAGACGTTGCTCCACTGGTTTCTGGTTGTACTGTAGATGTTGCTCCACTGGTTTCTGGTTGTACTGTAGACGTTGCTCCACTGGTTTCTGGTTGTACTGTAGACGTTGCTCCACTGGTTTCTGGTAGTACAGCAGACGTTGCTCCACTGGTTTCTGGTAGTACAGCAGACGTTGCTCCACTGGTTTCTGGTTGTACTGTAGACGTTGCGCCACTGGTTTCTGGTTGTACTGTAGACGTTGCTCCACTGGTTTCTGGTTGTACTGTAGACGTTGCTCCACTGGTTTCTGGTTGTACTGTAGACGTTGCTCCACTGGTTTCTGGTTGTACAGCAGACGTTGCTCCACTGGTTTCTGGTTGTACTGTAGACGTTGCTCCACTGGTTTCTGGTTGTACTGTAGACGTTGCTCCACTGGTTTCTGGTTGTACTGTAGACGTTGCTCCACTGGTTTCTGGTTGTACTGTAGATGTTGCTCCACTGGTTTCTGGTTGTACAGCAGACGTTGCTCCACTGGTTTCTGGTAGTACAGCAGACGTTGCTCCACTGGTTTCTGGTTGTACTGTAGACGTTGCTCCACTGGTTTCTGGTAGTACAGCAGACGTTGCTCCACTGGTTTCTGGTTGTACTGTAGACGTTGCTCCACTGGTTTCTGGTAGTACAGCAGACGTTGCTCCACTGGTTTCTGGTTGTACAGCAGACGTTGCTCCACTGGTTTCTGGTTGTACTGTAGACGTTGCTCCACTGGTTTCTGGTTGTACAGCAGACGTTGCTCCACTGGTTTCTGGTTGTACTGTAGATGTTGCTCCACTGGTTTCTGGTAGTACAGCAGACGTTGCTCCACTGGTTTCTGGTTGTACTGTAGATGTTGCTCCACTGGTTTCTGGTAGTACAGCAGACGTTGCTCCACTGGTTTCTGGTTGTACAGCAGACGTTGCTCCACTGGTTTCTGGTTGTACAGCAGACGTTGCTCCACTGGTTTGAAAACCCTTCAAACCCTCTGCTGTGATTAGAGACTGCAACAAATGTTTGAATTTAAAAAACAAGTGTCAGCTCTACTGAGGACAGGTGTGTCTCCTTGAAGAGCCCCACTAGACCAGGGCCCCCTGCTGGACCTCCTGTAAAACCAGACTGAGCACCACAGAAGAAGAAGAAGAAGAAGAAGAAGAAGAAGAAGAAGAAGAGCTCTGACCTCCAGGCTGTACTTGTTCATGTGTGCTCGGCGACGACAGTACAGGTAGAGCATGCCGGTGCTGCTGCCCACCGCCAGGAAGTCACTGCTGCTGTCCAGAGCCGTCAGGTAGACCAGGACGGACCTGAACCCGCGCTGCACCTGCAGGGAGAGAGAGGAGCATCAGCATGGTCGGCATCAGCACTCTGGTCTGGGTCACTTCCTGGTTCCCTACCTTCGCTGGGATCGCATTCAGCAGGTAGTAGAGCGGGCAGAACTCTCTCAGGATAGAGGAGGAGGGGGCTGCCATTTTTTTGCCGAAGTGGACGGAACTGGTCCTGAAAATTTAATTAATTAAAAACAACACAGGTTTAATCTTTCACTTCCTGTCCTGGTCTCACCTCAACAACAGCTCAGATCTAACTGACATATACCGAATTGTAAAAGGTCTTATGTCATGTTTTGCAGCTGACGTCATGAGAGACAGGTTAAATAGAAGTTTGGTGTGACGCCATGAACTCTGAACCAAACTCCATTCAAAAAAGCATAATTTTCCTGTTCCCCCGTCTCCTCATCTGACGACATACAGCATTAAGTCTCGTTGGGATTCATTCAAGATAACAACATAAGCATTCTACAAAAAAATAAAAGCGAAGTCTTGTGAATTATCTGCAGTTTGTCCCTTTCTGGAGTTTCTCTGGAGGGCGGAAACGAACGTAAATAGATCATTGAAATTTAAATTCACGTCATTTAAACCCGGTTTTTGATCAAGTTGACATATGCCGAATTAAACACAGTAACTTAAAGAAGGCTAAGACACCTTAAACTTGGCTTTTACAGTCATTGTTCTCGTCCCACCTTGAGATAAATATTAAATGAACGTAATGTTGAATGTAGTTTGGTTTGACGCAACCGTCAGGTTACCTTTCAATGCTAGCAGGCAGGCTAACAGTTAGCATGAGGAAGAAGAAGACTGAGAGTCCTTTACTGAGAGCTGGAGGATTCCAGATGTTCCACTTACTGACCAATATGTTCAGGACGTCTGTCTGTCTGACAATCGCCCTGTCTGTCTGACAGCCTCCATATTGATCTGATCCTGAGCTGCTGTCAACAAACCACGCCCCCCGCCGACAGACCGCGGTACTGCACCTTTCATCTCTACGTCTTTATGTATTTATGTGTTTTAATACCACTAAAATAATGAAACAATAAAATACTAAAATACTCTGATATGTTAGTTATTATCTTCATCTCAGGACAATTTTAATAAATAAATGGACGACCGGAAGCGGAAACTCAGTGGCTGCTGGTTGGAAAACCTGGAAACTAGATCCAAGTATTGAGCTTTGCTACTTAATTGAAACTATGAAGAGGACAGGTTAGTTAAGATGATTAGAGATGAGACAATAACATTTCTATCATTTAGTATGTGTAATTATTGTCCTTTGAACTCGGAGTCTCTAATAATGTGTATGTTGATTCATCACACTGTGCAATTACAAACAATTATTCTGTCTGTATATATAATATTTTTAGTTATATTTTAGTTATTGTGGATTTGTTTTACTTATTTAATATTCTTTACTGTTGTATTACTTATTTACTTGTTTGATGTTGTTTTTACTGTGTCTCTTGTTCGCACTATACTGAATATATAATAATAATTACATATAATTGTTTAAACATGAATACAAACATACATGGCCACTAAAGCTGGTTCTGAAGTGTTTAACGTTGAAACTCAGAGAGTCCGGCCCGGTGCTGAATCCAGTCCGGGAGTTCCGCGCTCCCGCGTGCTGCTGACTGACTAAAGTAAGCTAGTCCTGAAGTAACCGTTAGCTAGCCGTGAGCAGCTGCTCGTTTCACCGCTAACGTCCATGTTGTCCTTCTTATTCAACGGCGCACACACGTTTTACAACGAGACATATATATCGGTGGTATCGATTGACCACCTGACTGGGAGCTAAGACTGAGCTAAGCTAACAGAATTTGTTAGCCTCGCCAGCCAAAATGGCGGACAACGAGGAGGACAGCGGTTCGTTGTTGCAGAGCTGCACCGAAGAACAGAGCATCCTGGTGGGCACAGACTTCACCAGCCTCGACACCACCACCATCATCTACGTGCAACCGGACGGCAGCCTGCTGGAGGGCTCCGGGCTGTCTGCAGAGGAGCAGCGGGCTCTGCTGGACCAGCTCACCAAACAGCACCAGGTCGTCCAGGTCTCAGACTCCGAGGCCGCACAGCTGCTCCAGCAGAGCCAGCTGATCAAAACCATCCCGGTCCACAACAACACGACCTTGCTGGACCCGAGCCAGCTGCAGCAGGTCATCAACCAGGTGTGATGGAGAATGTATTTATGAATATATACCTGTGATTGATCAAATGGTGACTATGATCAGTAAGGTGAGTGTGGTGGGAAATGTTCCCTACTAGTACTCTTCAGAACCAGAACCGTTTATTGCCAAAGTGTGGTGCACATACAAGGAATGCGACCTGGTGGATAGTTCATACCATTCAACACAGAAACATCAAAATGTACAATAAAATACAGTGCACAAACAAACAGATAACAGCACTTTAAACAAGTGAGATGTCAGTGAATGTAAAGTGTTAAGTGTGTTTAAACAGAAACATAGAAACATAGAAACATAGAAGAGATGTGCAGCGGAGTGACCGGTGGACACCGTCCTGGGGATGACAGAGTCAGGGGGTCCTGGTCTTTGTTGACGAGCCCGACTGAAGACTGAAGAAACTGTTGACGTGGTGGGAGGCCTTGGTCCTGATGGAGGCCTTGGTCCTGATGGAGGCCTTGGTCCTGATGGAGGCCGTGGTCCTGATGGAGGCCGTGGTCCTGATGGAGGCCGTGGTCCTGATGGAGGCCGTGGGCCTGATGGAGGCCGTGGTCCTGATGGAGGTCTTGGTCCTGATGGAGGCCTTGGTCCTGATGGAGGCCATGGTCCTGATGGAGGCCATGGTCCTGATGGAGGCCTTGATCCTGATGGAGGCCATGGTCCTGATGGAGGCCATGGTCCTGATGGAGGTCTTGGTCCTGATGGAGGCCGTGGTCCTGATGGAGGTCGTGGTCCTGATGGAGGCCGTGGTCCTGATGGAGGCCGTGGTCCTGATGGAGGCCGTGGTCCTGATGGAGGCCGTGGGCCTGATGGAGGCCGTGGGCCTGATGGAGGCCGTGGTCCTGATGGAGGTCTTGGTCCTGATGGAGGCCATGGTCCTGATGGAGGCCATGGTCCTGATGGAGGCCATGGTCCTGATGGAGGCCATGGTCCTGATGGAGGCCTTGGTCCTGATGGAGGCCTTGGTCCTGATGGAGGCCGTGGTCCTGATGGAGGCCGTGGTCCTGATGGAGGCCGTGGTCCTGATGGAGGCCGTGATCCTGATGGAGGCCATGGTCCTGATGGAGGCCATGGTCCTGATGGAGGTCTTGGTCCTGATGGAGGCCGTGGTCCTGATGGAGGCCGTGGTCCTGATGGAGGCCGTGGTCCTGATGGAGGCCGTGGTCCTGATGGAGGCCGTGGTCCTGATGGAGGCCGTGGGCCTGATGGAGGCCGTGGGCCTGATGGAGGCCGTGGTCCTGATGGAGGTCTTGGTCCTGATGGAGGCCATGGTCCTGATGGAGGCCATGGTCCTGATGGAGGCCTTGGTCCTGATGGAGGCCATGGTCCTGATGGAGGCCGTGGTCCTGATGGAGGCCGTGGTCCTGATGGAGGCCTTGGTCCTGATGGAGGCCTTGGTCCTGATGGACCTCAGCCTCCTGGCAGATGGAAGGGGCTCCAACAGTTCATGTCCAGGGTGAGGGGTCGGCTACAACCCTCCTCGCTGTGACTGAGCTTATGGGCCTCACTCACTAACCCAGCTGAATGGTAACAAGACCACATGGGGTGTTTCTGCCTTTGCTTCATGAGAGGAAGTCAGTGAATGTGGGTGCAGTTAATCAGAATGTTCAGGTTAGTCAGAAACCGTCGTGTTCGTGTGACAAGGCTCAGGTGAGATGAGAGGAGGTGTCTGTGGGCAGTTCGAACCTGTTGACCAGATGTTTTAGTGTGAACTCATCCTGCCCCCCCACCCTGTGCTCAGCTGTAGAGAGGCTTCACTCTCATGTCGTCCTCCTGCAGACTGCACTCTGTGCGACGACAGAGTCTTCTCTGCACAGACGATACATACTACAGAGACAGACTTCTCTCAATGTTCCTTATTTCAGTGTTACAGGACTCACTCTGTACTACTAAATTAGTTTTTTTTCCCACCCCACAGGTCACCAAGTCTCAGCAGCAGGTCCACGTCCCCAAACAGAAGGTCCAGGTCCCCCAGCACGGTGTGAACCAGCAGAACTTAAAGTCCACCAGCCAGAACAACGCTTCCCAGCAGCTCAAGAGTGTCGCCCAGCAGGTCGCCAAGCAGACCGGAAGCTCGGTGCAGGTGGTCCAGAAGAAGGTGATCCAGAAGATCAGTTCAGTTCATGCAGACTGTAGTGGATTCACCGTGTCCTGGTTCTGTAGGTGGTTCCCCAACCTGAGGGTCGGGACCCCGTAAGAGGTCGAGGATTAATCTGAGATCAGGAGAAAATATATTCGATAGAAGCAGGAAGACAGCTGGACGTTTACAGATGTTGAAAAGGTGTAAATGACACACCTGCAATCTGTCCGTCGACCCAATGAATCAACTAATTATCTTATTGTCGTGTCTGGTGTTTCACACGAGTCCTTTTAAGGGGTTCTGTAGGACCATTGATCTCATCCAAGAGTCTTGAAATCACATGAAACCAGTTTAAAGATTGATCCAGATTAGTGTGGACCTGGTCTAGAGACTAAAGGACCACTTTCACCTGAATCACAGAGATTTGATCTTTATTTTCTGGTATCAATCATGTTTACATTTCGAACAGATTCAATTAAAAACAGATGGATGAAACATTCTCACCACGACCTCCATGTGGGAGCTGTCCTGGAGCTTTCGGCTCTGTCGCATGAACATCATCGT